>NC_136061.1:1918557707-1918687771 GCF_964261635.1 Lissotriton helveticus | reverse complement strand
ACAATGTCCATTAGCATAGATACATTTAATGTATTACTGTACTCTTGCGTAATGCCGACGCGTTTCAGGTTCGAGCAGAACGTATTCGAACCCTCATCAGGCCCCTTTGTGAATAGTCTGTGTGAAAGAAATAGAGAACAGTTTTGAAAGCCAATGAATTACTAAATGGTTGGAAGCGATTGTGAACTCATAGAGTTTGAATGAGAAGGGTACCTGTGATTATAACAGGTTCTTCCCAAAGAATTGTATTGTATAAATAAATGTACCTTCACATGTGCAATTCAGTTACACGTGCCTTCTTCGAATAATTGTGTACTATTTTGAGGTGTGGGCATCTTCCTTTTTTCCTCCATTAGATTATGGTCCAGCCCCTCCTCAGTCCCAATCAGGACCTAACTCCTTCTTTTCGCCAATATAGAGCGGGTAGCTACCCGCGAGAGTTCAGGGACATCAAAATATTTCCCGTAATTGGGTGAAGGGCTGCGTGTCCTTCGAGTAGTATGGCAGAAAAAGACACCCTGTCGTTCAGCGAAAGCCACATTGCATCACTCATAGCTACGTCACCATTTGCTTCGATAACACTAAGTTCTAATGCGAAGCAACAAAACGAATCTGAGAAATTGGTAAGACTGTGCAAAAAGCACGTCAGAACTGAGCTCCACGGTCACTTCCTCCTTCGACACCTAAAAGGAGGCACTATACCTTGGGGGCTCCAGGTTAAAAATATACCCGTCATTTTCACTGAGGACGAAGAGTATAAGAAAGGATTCAGTTTCATAAATACGAAGTGCAGTAGGGACCTTATGGTCCACACCATAGAGACCGCACAACGTCTATGCCTCAAAGAGGTTGAGGAGATCGAGGAACTAACTAAGGCCATTGCCGAAAACCCAGCTATTGCAGACGCTAAAGCGTTACTTGATAAAATTGAGAAAGACATACAAGTGTTCAGAGATATCACCATTAACAATAAAACCACCAAATACGAACGCGATACAAAGACGTTCAAAATCGAACAGGTTTATCCTTTCCTTAAAGAGGACTACTATTCCCTTGTTGACTCACGTCGGGCGCTGTACGACTACCAGGGCAGATCACGCAATAGATTCACCACCTTTTCAGACACCTCTTCATCAGGATCTGACACAGACAATAGAGGTAACAACTCTAGGAAACAGGTAGCTTTTTTAGACAGGGGCCAGCCTCAAAAAACCAGGTTCAAGCCAGCATGGGAAATGCGAACCAGAAACAGGGTCTACAAGTCATAGAGAAGCCAGACGTGATTGTGAATTTATCTGACAGAGTCCTCACAAAACACGAGGAGTCCGTACTCAACTTGGGATTAAAATTTGTCCCCAGCCAGAGGACGGATTTCACGAAATTAAAGATTGAGACCCTTGAATTTTGTAGGAAGTTGAGACTCCGAGCCTTCTTCTTTCACCAACCCACACCAGTTGATAAAGAAACAACTGGCCTGAGGAACAAATCGAGTTTTGTTCCACATCAGAATATCCCCAAACAGGTTCTGGCGTTCGAACAGGTACTATTAGCATCCATTAATCAAATGGAGAGAGCCAAAAAATATGTACCACAGAACATCAGCCCGCACCAACGTACAGCTATTCAGAGCCTTAAAGAAGATTCTTCTTTAATCATTAAACAGGCTGATAAGGGGGGAGCAGTCGTCCTGTGGCCAAGGGACCAATACATTGGTGAAGGGATGAAACATGTCAATAACACCACATGGTACCGCAAATTACAAGAAGACCCAACGAAATTTATACAAGGTCTCATTTCACAGACACTGACTGAGGGCCATGAACAAGGCTTTCTAGGACCCAAAGAATTTGATTTCTTGACAAAAAAGTTCCCACGCATTCCGATCTTATATCTTCTCCCGAAGATTCATAAGAGTCTAGCTGACCCTCCGGGGAGGCCCATAGTATCTGGCGTCGACTCCTGTCTAGAACCTATTTCAAAATACGTTGATTTTTTCTTGAAGCCTTTCATTAAGGACGTCAAGTCATATCTGCGAGACACTACCGATTTTCTGAGTAAGGTAGAAGGCACTCCCTTTGATCCTTGCACTCAAGTAATGGTAACAATGGACGTTACGTCCTTATATACACAGATCCCTCAAGAAGAGGCTCTTGAAGTCATCGAGCTGTACCTTGAGAAGCGAGAGCGTCCCCATCGGGTGCCCACAAAATTTATCTTGAAATTGGCAGAAATTGCCCTTAAAAAGAATTATTTTGTATTTAATGACCAATTCTTCATGCAAGTGAAGGGCACTGCCATGGGGTGTCCTTATGCCCCAGAAATGGCAGTGCTCTACATGGCACAATACGAGATGAAGTTTGTCGATAACAATAATCCATTCAGTGACAACATCATCCATTGGTGGCGCTACATTGACGACGTCTGGCTCCTGTGGCAGGGGAGCCAGACCGAGCTCAGTAGTTTCCACGAATGGATCAACTCGAGGCACAGCGACATAAAATTTTCCATGGAAGCCAACAAAACTAAAATGACCTTCCTGGACATTGAAGTCACATGCTCGGATGGGCTCCTGAAGGCTTCCCTCTATAGGAAGACGACGGACAAAAATACCATTCTGCATCACAGCAGCCACCACCCGAGAAATCTAAAGGCCAATCTCCCTTATGGGCAATTACTGCGGATTCGCAGGAATTGCACGGAGATCAGTGACTTCGATCACCATGCTGAAATCTTTTGTGGGGAAATGACACACAGAGGATACCCTAAGAAGCTACTTAGGCATTCGTACAAACGAGCTCGTTGTACACCGAGAGAATGCCTCCTGCAAATAAAAGAAAAGAAAGAATTGGACCGGTTGGTATGCGTGACCACATTTGGTCCAGACACGCATAAAATGAGACAGACAATTCTCAAAAACTGGCACCTTCTTGATGGCTTAGAATGCCCCTTCCCCCGGCCCATTTTTGCCTATAAAAAAAACAAAAGCATTGGACAACAAATTGTCAGAGCAGATGTGTCATTGCCGAAATCCAAACAAGATATTTTATCCTGTTGGAATTTGAAACCAATTGACGGCCACCATAGATGTGGCAACTGTGTGGCATGCTCTAGTACGATTGAGGGCAATGAGTTCGAACACCGTGGGATCAAATGGAAGCATTCAGGTTTCTCTAATTGTAAAACCAAAAACGTTATATACGTCATCCAGTGTCCTTGCCCCAAGATTTACATCGGGAAAACAAACCAGCAAGTCAATTTTCGCATCAGTCAGCACAGGTCCAGGATTAGAAAGAAAGTGCTTACGGCACCCATGGTTGAACATTTTATTGATAATTCTCATTCAGAATTGAATTTCAAGTGGTCAGTACTATTTACACTTGGTACAACACAGCGCCCGGCAGACATCGACAAGATGTTGCTCCAGAAGGAAGCATACCTGATTCTTAAGTTCAATAGCACCCTTACAGGGCTTAACAGTATGTCTGAACTATCAAGAATTTAGCTGGTTTTTCCTACAATGACCTAGCTTTTATTAGCTCTTTTTCCCCCCTCTGCCTTGCACTTGTCTCCTTTGTATTCATAAGGTGGACTCCTATGCAGCCGTCATGAGCCCCACATAATGGTCCCCCTTTGCCTTCCGAGTTCCAACTTTCATCCCAGACATGAGTGTAAATACCAATCCATTCCCACCCGGTGCGCCTTTGAATTTTTCAAAATTGGGACTACATATCCCATAATGCAATGGGACGCTGGTCATCCCTTTTTCTAGCAGTCCAAAATGGCCCTACGTAACGTTAGGCATTCTTCGAGAAGCCTTCCATTGGAATAGTGACTTTCCGAGGACAGGTAAGAAACGCTCTCCCTTTGGGAGCCTTGATTCACGTAGCAACCCGCTTCGCTCGGGAGCTTTGATTCATGTACAATCTGACAGCTTGCAGACGCGCATTTCAATCGCGCTTTTGTTCCCTTTTCTCAGCGCGCCACAGAAACGGAGACAAATCAAAACACTCCCTTTTCTGACTCCTGGGCCACCATGATCCGTGCAGCTGACCCAGGTAGGCTCCTTTCCACCAGCCCATAACTTAGTTGTTAAATATTGGCTAAGTGCAACCAGTTTGACGCCCGCTTTCACTTTGTTCATGTAGGAGCTTCATGCTGATTTCAACCTAGAGGGACACCGCTTTATTGCACACAAAACGCAAGGTATGGGGCCCCCTTTTCCTAAATAACGCACATCAAGTCCTTTAAAGGTTGACATTAGATCATAAGCCTTTTGCTTTTAATTGACAGGACTCAAAGACTTTTATCCTCGATCTCCTCCCTCTAAGGGGCGCCAGACGGTGCACAAATCCTGATTCTCCCATTTTTTTGATGCATATTCAATCATTTGAAACAACATTTTGTGCTTTATTCATTTTAGAACTAAACCTTTGTGTCATCGCCCCCTGTCCATTGAACAGTGCTTGGGAGCCTGATAACCACAGGTACCCTTCTCATTCAAAACTCTATGAGTTCAATCGCTTCACATTTAGTCTTGGCTTTCAAAACTGTTCTCTATTTCTTTCACACAGACTATTCACAAAGCCCTGATGAGGGTTCGAATACGTTCTGCTCGAACCTGAAACGCGTCGGCATTACGCAAGAGTACAGTAATACATTAAATGTATCTATGCTAATGGACATTGTGCATGCTCTTGCCCCCCTTTTTCACTTCGCTTTGGTGGTTTCAAAACAGGCATTCATATTTAACCATGAATTACTAAATGTGTGAATATTCCCTTTGTGTTCTTATGTATCTCATCAATTGCCATTGTGTATAATTATTGTTTGTATTTGTATAACCATTGTGTTGATTGTGTGGGTTCTTCCCCTTTTTCTGCTTTTGAAAAAAATATTTTGCCAAAAAAATTTTAAAAAATTGTAGTAATTGGTATAAATAAATGTACCTTCACATGTGCAATTCAGTTACACGTGCCTTCTTCGAATAATTGTGTACTATTTTGAGGTGTGGGCATCTTCCTTTTTTCCTCCATTAGATTATGGTCCAGCCCCTCCTCAGTCCCAATCAGGACCTAACTCCTTCTTTTCGCCAATATAGAGCGGGTAGCTACCCGCGAGAGTTCAGGGACATCAAAATATTTCCCGTAATTGGGTGAAGGGCTGCGTGTCCTTTGAGTAGTATGGCAGAAAAAGACACCCTGTCGTTCAGCGAAAGCCACATTGCATCACTCATAGCTACGTCACCATTTGCTTCGATAACACTAAGTTCTAATGCGAAGCAACAAAACGAATCCGAGAAATTGGTAAGACTGTGCAAAAAGCACGTCAGAACTGAGCTCCACGGTCACTTCCTCCTTCGACACCTAAAAGGAGGCACTATACCTTGGGGGCTCCAGGTTAAAAATATACCCGTCATTTTCACTGAGGACGAAGAGTATAAGAAAGGATTCAGTTTCATAAATACGAAGTGCAGTAGGGACCTTATGGTCCACACCATAGAGACCGCACAACGTCTATGCCTCAAAGAGGTTGAGGAGATCGAGGAACTAACTAAGGCCATTGCCGAAAACCCAGCTATTGCAGACGCTAAAGCGTTACTTGATAAAATTGAGAAAGACATACAAGTGTTCAGAGATATCACCATTAACAATAAAACCACCAAATACGAACGCGATACAAAGACGTTCAAAATCGAACAGGTTTATCCTTTCCTTAAAGAGGACTACTATTCCCTTGTTGACTCACGTCGGGCGCTGTACGACTACCAGGGCAGATCACGCAATAGATTCACCACCTTTTCAGACACCTCTTCATCAGGATCTGACACAGACAATAGAGGTAACAACTCTAGGAAACAGGTAGCTTTTTTAGACAGGGGCCAGCCTCAAAAAACCAGGTTCAAGCCAGCATGGGAAATGCGAACCAGAAACAGGGTCTACAAGTCATAGAGAAGCCAGACGTGATTGTGAATTTATCTGACAGAGTCCTCACAAAACACGAGGAGTCCGTACTCAACTTGGGATTAAAATTTGTCCCCAGCCAGAGGACGGATTTCACGAAATTAAAGATTGAGACCCTTGAATTTTGTAGGAAGTTGAGACTCCGAGCCTTCTTCTTTCACCAACCCACACCAGTTGATAAAGAAACAACTGGCCTGAGGAACAAATCGAGTTTTGTTCCACATCAGAATATCCCCAAACAGGTTCTGGCATTCGAACAGGTACTATTAGCATCCATTAATCAAATGGAGAGAGCCAAAAAATATGTACCACAGAACATCAGCCCGCACCAACGTACAGCTATTCAGAGCCTTAAAGAAGATTCTTCTTTAATCATTAAACAGGCTGATAAGGGGGGAGCAGTCGTCCTGTGGCCAAGGGACCAATACATTGGTGAAGGGATGAAACATGTCAATAACACCACATGGTACCGCAAATTACAAGAAGACCCAACGAAATTTATACAAGGTCTCATTTCACAGACACTGACTGAGGGCCATGAACAAGGCTTTCTAGGACCCAAAGAATTTGATTTCTTGACAAAAAAGTTCCCACGCATTCCGATCTTATATCTTCTCCCGAAGATTCATAAGAGTCTAGCTGACCCTCCGGGGAGGCCCATAGTATCTGGCGTCGACTCCTGTCTAGAACCTATTTCAAAATACGTTGATTTTTTCTTGAAGCCTTTCATTAAGGACGTCAAGTCATATCTGCGAGACACTACCGATTTTCTGAGTAAGGTAGAAGGCACTCCCTTTGATCCTTGCACTCAAGTAATGGTAACAATGGACGTTACGTCCTTATATACACAGATCCCTCAAGAAGAGGCTCTTGAAGTCATCGAGCTGTACCTTGAGAAGCGAGAGCGTCCCCATCGGGTGCCCACAAAATTTATCTTGAAATTGGCAGAAATTGCCCTTAAAAAGAATTATTTTGTATTTAATGACCAATTCTTCATGCAAGTGAAGGGCACTGCCATGGGGTGTCCTTATGCCCCAGAAATGGCAGTGCTCTACATGGCACAATACGAGATGAAGTTTGTCGATAACAATAATCCATTCAGTGACAACATCATCCATTGGTGGCGCTACATTGACGACGTCTGGCTCCTGTGGCAGGGGAGCCAGACCGAGCTCAGTAGTTTCCACGAATGGATCAACTCGAGGCACAGCGACATAAAATTTTCCATGGAAGCCAACAAAACTAAAATGACCTTCCTGGACATTGAAGTCACATGCTCGGATGGGCTCCTGAAGGCTTCCCTCTATAGGAAGACGACGGACAAAAATACCATTCTGCATCACAGCAGCCACCACCCGAGAAATCTAAAGGCCAATCTCCCTTATGGGCAATTACTGCGGATTCGCAGGAATTGCACGGAGATCAGTGACTTCGATCACCATGCTGAAATCTTTTGTGGGGAAATGACACACAGAGGATACCCTAAGAAGCTACTTAGGCATTCGTACAAACGAGCTCGTTGTACACCGAGAGAATGCCTCCTGCAAATAAAAGAAAAGAAAGAATTGGACCGGTTGGTATGCGTGACCACATTTGGTCCAGACACGCATAAAATGAGACAGACAATTCTCAAAAACTGGCACCTTCTTGATGGCTTAGAATGCCCCTTCCCCCGGCCCATTTTTGCCTATAAAAAAAACAAAAGCATTGGACAACAAATTGTCAGAGCAGATGTGTCATTGCCGAAATCCAAACAAGATATTTTATCCTGTTGGAATTTGAAACCAATTGACGGCCACCATAGATGTGGCAACTGTGTGGCATGCTCTAGTACGATTGAGGGCAATGAGTTCGAACACCGTGGGATCAAATGGAAGCATTCAGGTTTCTCTAATTGTAAAACCAAAAACGTTATATACGTCATCCAGTGTCCTTGCCCCAAGATTTACATCGGGAAAACAAACCAGCAAGTCAATTTTCGCATCAGTCAGCACAGGTCCAGGATTAGAAAGAAAGTGCTTACGGCACCCATGGTTGAACATTTTATTGATAATTCTCATTCAGAATTGAATTTCAAGTGGTCAGTACTATTTACACTTGGTACAACACAGCGCCCGGCAGACATCGACAAGATGTTGCTCCAGAAGGAAGCATACCTGATTCTTAAGTTCAATAGCACCCTTACAGGGCTTAACAGTATGTCTGAACTATCAAGAATTTAGCTGGTTTTTCCTACAATGACCTAGCTTTTATTAGCTCTTTTTCCCCCCTCTGCCTTGCACTTGTCTCCTTTGTATTCATAAGGTGGACTCCTATGCAGCCGTCATGAGCCCCACATAATGGTCCCCCTTTGCCTTCCGAGTTCCAACTTTCATCCCAGACATGAGTGTAAATACCAATCCATTCCCACCCGGTGCGCCTTTGAATTTTTCAAAATTGGGACTACATATCCCATAATGCAATGGGACGCTGGTCATCCCTTTTTCTAGCAGTCCAAAATGGCCCTACGTAACGTTAGGCATTCTTCGAGAAGCCTTCCATTGGAATAGTGACTTTCCGAGGACAGGTAAGAAACGCTCTCCCTTTGGGAGCCTTGATTCACGTAGCAACCCGCTTCGCTCGGGAGCTTTGATTCATGTACAATCTGACAGCTTGCAGACGCGCATTTCAATCGCGCTTTTGTTCCCTTTTCTCAGCGCGCCACAGAAACGGAGACAAATCAAAACACTCCCTTTTCTGACTCCTGGGCCACCATGATCCGTGCAGCTGACCCAGGTAGGCTCCTTTCCACCAGCCCATAACTTAGTTGTTAAATATTGGCTAAGTGCAACCAGTTTGACGCCCGCTTTCACTTTGTTCATGTAGGAGCTTCATGCTGATTTCAACCTAGAGGGACACTGCTTTATTGCACACAAAACGCAAGGTATGGGGCCCCCTTTTCCTAAATAACGCACATCAAGTCCTTTAAAGGTTGACATTAGATCATAAGCCTTTTGCTTTTAATTGACAGGACTCAAAGACTTTTATCCTCGATCTCCTCCCTCTAAGGGGCGCCAGACGGTGCACATAGAGGTAGGCTCAAATCCTGATTCTCCCATTTTTTTGATGCATATTCAATCATTTGAAACAACATTTTGTGCTTTATTCATTTTAGAACTAAACCTTTGTGTCATCGCCCCCTGTCCATTGAACAGTGCTTGGGAGCCTGATAACCACAGGTACCCTTCTCATTCAAAACTCTATGAGTTCAATCGCTTCACATTTAGTCTTGGCTTTCAAAACTGTTCTCTATTTCTTTCACACAGACTATTCACAAAGCCCTGATGAGGGTTCGAATACGTTCTGCTCGAACCTGAAACGCGTCGGCATTACGCAAGAGTACAGTAATACATTAAATGTATCTATGCTAATGGACATTGTGCATGCTCTTGCCCCCCTTTTTCACTTCGCTTTGGTGGTTTCAAAACAGGCATTCATATTTAACCATGAATTACTAAATGTGTGAATATTCCCTTTGTGTTCTTATGTATCTCATCAATTGCCATTGTGTATAATTATTGTTTGTATTTGTATAACCATTGTGTTGATTGTGTGGGTTCTTCCCCTTTTTCTGCTTTTGAAAAAAATATTTTGCCAAAAAAATTTTAAAAAATTGTAGTAATTGGTATAAATAAATGTACCTTCACATGTGCAATTCAGTTACACGTGCCTTCTTCGAATAATTGTGTACTATTTTGAGGTGTGGGCATCTTCCTTTTTTCCTCCATTAGATTATGGTCCAGCCCCTCCTCAGTCCCAATCAGGACCTAACTCCTTCTTTTCGCCAATATAGAGCGGGTAGCTACCCGCGAGAGTTCAGGGACATCAAAATATTTCCCGTAATTGGGTGAAGGGCTGCGTGTCCTTCGAGTAGTATGGCAGAAAAAGACACCCTGTCGTTCAGCGAAAGCCACATTGCATCACTCATAGCTACGTCACCATTTGCTTCGATAACACTAAGTTCTAATGCGAAGCAACAAAACGAATCCGAGAAATTGGTAAGACTGTGCAAAAAGCACGTCAGAACTGAGCTCCACGGTCACTTCCTCCTTCGACACCTAAAAGGAGGCACTATACCTTGGGGGCTCCAGGTTAAAAATATACCCGTCATTTTCACTGAGGACGAAGAGTATAAGAAAGGATTCAGTTTCATAAATACGAAGTGCAGTAGGGACCTTATGGTCCACACCATAGAGACCGCACAACGTCTATGCCTCAAAGAGGTTGAGGAGATCGAGGAACTAACTAAGGCCATTGCCGAAAACCCAGCTATTGCAGACGCTAAAGCGTTACTTGATAAAATTGAGAAAGACATACAAGTGTTCAGAGATATCACCATTAACAATAAAACCACCAAATACGAACGCGATACAAAGACGTTCAAAATCGAACAGGTTTATCCTTTCCTTAAAGAGGACTACTATTCCCTTGTTGACTCACGTCGGGCGCTGTACGACTACCAGGGCAGATCACGCAATAGATTCACCACCTTTTCAGACACCTCTTCATCAGGATCTGACACAGACAATAGAGGTAACAACTCTAGGAAACAGGTAGCTTTTTTAGACAGGGGCCAGCCTCAAAAAACCAGGTTCAAGCCAGCATGGGAAATGCGAACCAGAAACAGGGTCTACAAGTCATAGAGAAGCCAGACGTGATTGTGAATTTATCTGACAGAGTCCTCACAAAACACGAGGAGTCCGTACTCAACTTGGGATTAAAATTTGTCCCCAGCCAGAGGACGGATTTCACGAAATTAAAGATTGAGACCCTTGAATTTTGTAGGAAGTTGAGACTCCGAGCCTTCTTCTTTCACCAACCCACACCAGTTGATAAAGAAACAACTGGCCTGAGGAACAAATCGAGTTTTGTTCCACATCAGAATATCCCCAAACAGGTTCTGGCGTTCGAACAGGTACTATTAGCATCCATTAATCAAATGGAGAGAGCCAAAAAATATGTACCACAGAACATCAGCCCGCACCAACGTACAGCTATTCAGAGCCTTAAAGAAGATTCTTCTTTAATCATTAAACAGGCTGATAAGGGGGGAGCAGTCGTCCTGTGGCCAAGGGACCAATACATTGGTGAAGGGATGAAACATGTCAATAACACCACATGGTACCGCAAATTACAAGAAGACCCAACGAAATTTATACAAGGTCTCATTTCACAGACACTGACTGAGGGCCATGAACAAGGCTTTCTAGGACCCAAAGAATTTGATTTCTTGACAAAAAAGTTCCCACGCATTCCGATCTTATATCTTCTCCCGAAGATTCATAAGAGTCTAGCTGACCCTCCGGGGAGGCCCATAGTATCTGGCGTCGACTCCTGTCTAGAACCTATTTCAAAATACGTTGATTTTTTCTTGAAGCCTTTCATTAAGGACGTCAAGTCATATCTGCGAGACACTACCGATTTTCTGAGTAAGGTAGAAGGCACTCCCTTTGATCCTTGCACTCAAGTAATGGTAACAATGGACGTTACGTCCTTATATACACAGATCCCTCAAGAAGAGGCTCTTGAAGTCATCGAGCTGTACCTTGAGAAGCGAGAGCGTCCCCATCGGGTGCCCACAAAATTTATCTTGAAATTGGCAGAAATTGCCCTTAAAAAGAATTATTTTGTATTTAATGACCAATTCTTCATGCAAGTGAAGGGCACTGCCATGGGGTGTCCTTATGCCCCAGAAATGGCAGTGCTCTACATGGCACAATACGAGATGAAGTTTGTCGATAACAATAATCCATTCAGTGACAACATCATCCATTGGTGGCGCTACATTGACGACGTCTGGCTCCTGTGGCAGGGGAGCCAGACCGAGCTCAGTAGTTTCCACGAATGGATCAACTCGAGGCACAGCGACATAAAATTTTCCATGGAAGCCAACAAAACTAAAATGACCTTCCTGGACATTGAAGTCACATGCTCGGATGGGCTCCTGAAGGCTTCCCTCTATAGGAAGACGACGGACAAAAATACCATTCTGCATCACAGCAGCCACCACCCGAGAAATCTAAAGGCCAATCTCCCTTATGGGCAATTACTGCGGATTCGCAGGAATTGCACGGAGATCAGTGACTTCGATCACCATGCTGAAATCTTTTGTGGGGAAATGACACACAGAGGATACCCTAAGAAGCTACTTAGGCATTCGTACAAACGAGCTCGTTGTACACCGAGAGAATGCCTCCTGCAAATAAAAGAAAAGAAAGAATTGGACCGGTTGGTATGCGTGACCACATTTGGTCCAGACACGCATAAAATGAGACAGACAATTCTCAAAAACTGGCACCTTCTTGATGGCTTAGAATGCCCCTTCCCCCGGCCCATTTTTGCCTATAAAAAAAACAAAAGCATTGGACAACAAATTGTCAGAGCAGATGTGTCATTGCCGAAATCCAAACAAGATATTTTATCCTGTTGGAATTTGAAACCAATTGACGGCCACCATAGATGTGGCAACTGTGTGGCATGCTCTAGTACGATTGAGGGCAATGAGTTCGAACACCGTGGGATCAAATGGAAGCATTCAGGTTTCTCTAATTGTAAAACCAAAAACGTTATATACGTCATCCAGTGTCCTTGCCCCAAGATTTACATCGGGAAAACAAACCAGCAAGTCAATTTTCGCATCAGTCAGCACAGGTCCAGGATTAGAAAGAAAGTGCTTACGGCACCCATGGTTGAACATTTTATTGATAATTCTCATTCAGAATTGAATTTCAAGTGGTCAGTACTATTTACACTTGGTACAACACAGCGCCCGGCAGACATCGACAAGATGTTGCTCCAGAAGGAAGCATACCTGATTCTTAAGTTCAATAGCACCCTTACAGGGCTTAACAGTATGTCTGAACTATCAAGAATTTAGCTGGTTTTTCCTACAATGACCTAGCTTTTATTAGCTCTTTTTCCCCCCTCTGCCTTGCACTTGTCTCCTTTGTATTCATAAGGTGGACTCCTATGCAGCCGTCATGAGCCCCACATAATGGTCCCCCTTTGCCTTCCGAGTTCCAACTTTCATCCCAGACATGAGTGTAAATACCAATCCATTCCCACCCGGTGCGCCTTTGAATTTTTCAAAATTGGGACTACATATCCCATAATGCAATGGGACGCTGGTCATCCCTTTTTCTAGCAGTCCAAAATGGCCCTACGTAACGTTAGGCATTCTTCGAGAAGCCTTCCATTGGAATAGTGACTTTCCGAGGACAGGTAAGAAACGCTCTCCCTTTGGGAGCCTTGATTCACGTAGCAACCCGCTTCGCTCGGGAGCTTTGATTCATGTACAATCTGACAGCTTGCAGACGCGCATTTCAATCGCGCTTTTGTTCCCTTTTCTCAGCGCGCCACAGAAACGGAGACAAATCAAAACACTCCCTTTTCTGACTCCTGGGCCACCATGATCCGTGCAGCTGACCCAGGTAGGCTCCTTTCCACCAGCCCATAACTTAGTTGTTAAATATTGGCTAAGTGCAACCAGTTTGACGCCCGCTTTCACTTTGTTCATGTAGGAGCTTCATGCTGATTTCAACCTAGAGGGACACCGCTTTATTGCACACAAAACGCAAGGTATGGGGCCCCCTTTTCCTAAATAACGCACATCAAGTCCTTTAAAGGTTGACATTAGATCATAAGCCTTTTGCTTTTAATTGACAGGACTCAAAGACTTTTATCCTCGATCTCCTCCCTCTAAGGGGCGCCAGACGGTGCACATAGAGGTAGGCTCAAATCCTGATTCTCCCATTTTTTTGATGCATATTCAATCATTTGAAACAACATTTTGTGCTTTATTCATTTTAGAACTAAACCTTTGTGTCATCGCCCCCTGTCCATTGAACAGTGCTTGGGAGCCTGATAACCACAGGTACCCTTCTCATTCAAAACTCTATGAGTTCAATCGCTTCACATTTAGTCTTGGCTTTCAAAACTGTTCTCTATTTCTTTCACACAGACTATTCACAAAGCCCTGATGAGGGTTCGAATACGTTCTGCTCGAACCTGAAACGCGTCGGCATTACGCAAGAGTACAGTAATACATTAAATGTATCTATGCTAATGGACATTGTGCATGCTCTTGCCCCCCTTTTTCACTTCGCTTTGGTGGTTTCAAAACAGGCATTCATATTTAACCATGAATTACTAAATGTGTGAATATTCCCTTTGTGTTCTTATGTATCTCATCAATTGCCATTGTGTATAATTATTGTTTGTATTTGTATAACCATTGTGTTGATTGTGTGGGTTCTTCCCCTTTTTCTGCTTTTGAAAAAAATATTTTGCCAAAAAAATTTTAAAAAATTGTAGTAATTGGTATAAATAAATGTACCTTCACATGTGCAATTCAGTTACACGTGCCTTCTTCGAATAATTGTGTACTATTTTGAGGTGTGGGCATCTTCCTTTTTTCCTCCATTAGATTATGGTCCAGCCCCTCCTCAGTCCCAATCAGGACCTAACTCCTTCTTTTCGCCAATATAGAGCGGGTAGCTACCCGCGAGAGTTCAGGGACATCAAAATATTTCCCGTAATTGGGTGAAGGGCTGCGTGTCCTTCGAGTAGTATGGCAGAAAAAGACACCCTGTCGTTCAGCGAAAGCCACATTGCATCACTCATAGCTACGTCACCATTTGCTTCGATAACACTAAGTTCTAATGCGAAGCAACAAAACGAATCCGAGAAATTGGTAAGACTGTGCAAAAAGCACGTCAGAACTGAGCTCCACGGTCACTTCCTCCTTCGACACCTAAAAGGAGGCACTATACCTTGGGGGCTCCAGGTTAAAAATATACCCGTCATTTTCACTGAGGACGAAGAGTATAAGAAAGGATTCAGTTTCATAAATACGAAGTGCAGTAGGGACCTTATGGTCCACACCATAGAGACCGCACAACGTCTATGCCTCAAAGAGGTTGAGGAGATCGAGGAACTAACTAAGGCCATTGCCGAAAACCCAGCTATTGCAGACGCTAAAGCGTTACTTGATAAAATTGAGAAAGACATACAAGTGTTCAGAGATATCACCATTAACAATAAAACCACCAAATACGAACGCGATACAAAGACGTTCAAAATCGAACAGGTTTATCCTTTCCTTAAAGAGGACTACTATTCCCTTGTTGACTCACGTCGGGCGCTGTACGACTACCAGGGCAGATCACGCAATAGATTCACCACCTTTTCAGACACCTCTTCATCAGGATCTGACACAGACAATAGAGGTAACAACTCTAGGAAACAGGTAGCTTTTTTAGACAGGGGCCAGCCTCAAAAAACCAGGTTCAAGCCAGCATGGGAAATGCGAACCAGAAACAGGGTCTACAAGTCATAGAGAAGCCAGACGTGATTGTGAATTTATCTGACAGAGTCCTCACAAAACACGAGGAGTCCGTACTCAACTTGGGATTAAAATTTGTCCCCAGCCAGAGGACGGATTTCACGAAATTAAAGATTGAGACCCTTGAATTTTGTAGGAAGTTGAGACTCCGAGCCTTCTTCTTTCACCAACCCACACCAGTTGATAAAGAAACAACTGGCCTGAGGAACAAATCGAGTTTTGTTCCACATCAGAATATCCCCAAACAGGTTCTGGCGTTCGAACAGGTACTATTAGCATCCATTAATCAAATGGAGAGAGCCAAAAAATATGTACCACAGAACATCAGCCCGCACCAACGTACAGCTATTCAGAGCCTTAAAGAAGATTCTTCTTTAATCATTAAACAGGCTGATAAGGGGGGAGCAGTCGTCCTGTGGCCAAGGGACCAATACATTGGTGAAGGGATGAAACATGTCAATAACACCACATGGTACCGCAAATTACAAGAAGACCCAACGAAATTTATACAAGGTCTCATTTCACAGACACTGACTGAGGGCCATGAACAAGGCTTTCTAGGACCCAAAGAATTTGATTTCTTGACAAAAAAGTTCCCACGCATTCCGATCTTATATCTTCTCCCGAAGATTCATAAGAGTCTAGCTGACCCTCCGGGGAGGCCCATAGTATCTGGCGTCGACTCCTGTCTAGAACCTATTTCAAAATACGTTGATTTTTTCTTGAAGCCTTTCATTAAGGACGTCAAGTCATATCTGCGAGACACTACCGATTTTCTGAGTAAGGTAGAAGGCACTCCCTTTGATCCTTGCACTCAAGTAAGGGTAACAATGGACGTTACGTCCTTATATACACAGATCCCTCAAGAAGAGGCTCTTGAAGTCATCGAGCTGTACCTTGAGAAGCGAGAGCGTCCCCATCGGGTGCCCACAAAATTTATCTTGAAATTGGCAGAAATTGCCCTTAAAAAGAATTATTTTGTATTTAATGACCAATTCTTCATGCAAGTGAAGGGCACTGCCATGGGGTGTCCTTATGCCCCAGAAATGGCAGTGCTCTACATGGCACAATACGAGATGAAGTTTGTCGATAACAATAATCCATTCAGTGACAACATCATCCATTGGTGGCGCTACATTGACGACGTCTGGCTCCTGTGGCAGGGGAGCCAGACCGAGCTCAGTAGTTTCCACGAATGGATCAACTCGAGGCACAGCGACATAAAATTTTCCATGGAAGCCAACAAAACTAAAATGACCTTCCTGGACATTGAAGTCACATGCTCGGATGGGCTCCTGAAGGCTTCCCTCTATAGGAAGACGACGGACAAAAATACCATTCTGCATCACAGCAGCCACCACCCGAGAAATCTAAAGGCCAATCTCCCTTATGGGCAATTACTGCGGATTCGCAGGAATTGCACGGAGATCAGTGACTTCGATCACCATGCTGAAATCTTTTGTGGGGAAATGACACACAGAGGATACCCTAAGAAGCTACTTAGGCATTCGTACAAACGAGCTCGTTGTACACCGAGAGAATGCCTCCTGCAAATAAAAGAAAAGAAAGAATTGGACCGGTTGGTATGCGTGACCACATTTGGTCCAGACACGCATAAAATGAGACAGACAATTCTCAAAAACTGGCACCTTCTTGATGGCTTAGAATGCCCCTTCCCCCGGCCCATTTTTGCCTATAAAAAAAACAAAAGCATTGGACAACAAATTGTCAGAGCAGATGTGTCATTGCCGAAATCCAAACAAGATATTTTATCCTGTTGGAATTTGAAACCAATTGACGGCCACCATAGATGTGGCAACTGTGTGGCATGCTCTAGTACGATTGAGGGCAATGAGTTCGAACACCGTGGGATCAAATGGAAGCATTCAGGTTTCTCTAATTGTAAAACCAAAAACGTTATATACGTCATCCAGTGTCCTTGCCCCAAGATTTACATCGGGAAAACAAACCAGCAAGTCAATTTTCGCATCAGTCAGCACAGGTCCAGGATTAGAAAGAAAGTGCTTACGGCACCCATGGTTGAACATTTTATTGATAATTCTCATTCAGAATTGAATTTCAAGTGGTCAGTACTATTTACACTTGGTACAACACAGCGCCCGGCAGACATCGACAAGATGTTGCTCCAGAAGGAAGCATACCTGATTCTTAAGTTCAATAGCACCCTTACAGGGCTTAACAGTATGTCTGAACTATCAAGAATTTAGCTGGTTTTTCCTACAATGACCTAGCTTTTATTAGCTCTTTTTCCCCCCTCTGCCTTGCACTTGTCTCCTTTGTATTCATAAGGTGGACTCCTATGCAGCCGTCATGAGCCCCACATAATGGTCCCCCTTTGCCTTCCGAGTTCCAACTTTCATCCCAGACATGAGTGTAAATACCAATCCATTCCCACCCGGTGCGCCTTTGAATTTTTCAAAATTGGGACTACATATCCCATAATGCAATGGGACGCTGGTCATCCCTTTTTCTAGCAGTCCAAAATGGCCCTACGTAACGTTAGGCATTCTTCGAGAAGCCTTCCATTGGAATAGTGACTTTCCGAGGACAGGTAAGAAACGCTCTCCCTTTGGGAGCCTTGATTCACGTAGCAACCCGCTTCGCTCGGGAGCTTTGATTCATGTACAATCTGACAGCTTGCAGACGCGCATTTCAATCGCGCTTTTGTTCCCTTTTCTCAGCGCGCCACAGAAACGGAGACAAATCAAAACACTCCCTTTTCTGACTCCTGGGCCACCATGATCCGTGCAGCTGACCCAGGTAGGCTCCTTTCCACCAGCCCATAACTTAGTTGTTAAATATTGGCTAAGTGCAACCAGTTTGACGCCCGCTTTCACTTTGTTCATGTAGGAGCTTCATGCTGATTTCAACCTAGAGGGACACCGCTTTATTGCACACAAAACGCAAGGTATGGGGCCCCCTTTTCCTAAATAACGCACATCAAGTCCTTTAAAGGTTGACATTAGATCATAAGCCTTTTGCTTTTAATTGACAGGACTCAAAGACTTTTATCCTCGATCTCCTCCCTCTAAGGGGCGCCAGACGGTGCACATAGAGGTAGGCTCAAATCCTGATTCTCCCATTTTTTTGATGCATATTCAATCATTTGAAACAACATTTTGTGCTTTATTCATTTTAGAACTAAACCTTTGTGTCATCGCCCCCTGTCCATTGAACAGTGCTTGGGAGCCTGATAACCACAGGTACCCTTCTCATTCAAAACTCTATGAGTTCAATCGCTTCACATTTAGTCTTGGCTTTCAAAACTGTTCTCTATTTCTTTCACACAGACTATTCACAAAGCCCTGATGAGGGTTCGAATACGTTCTGCTCGAACCTGAAACGCGTCGGCATTACGCAAGAGTACAGTAATACATTAAATGTATCTATGCTAATGGACATTGTGCATGCTCTTGCCCCCCTTTTTCACTTCGCTTTGGTGGTTTCAAAACAGGCATTCATATTTAACCATGAATTACTAAATGTGTGAATATTCCCTTTGTGTTCTTATGTATCTCATCAATTGCCATTGTGTATAATTATTGTTTGTATTTGTATAACCATTGTGTTGATTGTGTGGGTTCTTCCCCTTTTTCTGCTTTTGAAAAAAATATTTTGCCAAAAAAATTTAAAAAAATTGTAGTAATTGGTATAAATAAATGTACCTTCACATGTGCAATTCAGTTACACGTGCCTTCTTCGAATAATTGTGTACTATTTTGAGGTGTGGGCATCTTCCTTTTTTCCTCCATTAGGCACGCCTTCGGCGCACATCCGGCGCACATCCGGCACGCTCGTCCGCTGCGCGTCCGGTGCCTAAGTGGCTAAATACCCTTCCTTCCGGCGGACGACTAGACCGCGCCCTGCCGGAAGTAGGGATTCTGAGGACTAGTGGTTGCCGCCCTCCGCACACACGGCACACCAGCCGCGGCGGAACGGGGTCGGCAACGAAGGTAAATGTTTAAAATGCCCCCAACAGTGTAAGTTACAATGCCCCAACTCACAGCCTAAAATAGTATCAATTAAAATATTCACAAGTTTAAAATGAGCACAAGAGTTGCACACTGTTACACAGATTTAACAACAGAGGACCAAATCACTAGCGCATAAGGTTTGCAGCGCCTCCAGGGCTACTCACATAAAAAATTAATAAGCTAGAATAGAATGAAAGAGAAAGTATCTCTTGACCCCGTCATATTAGGACAATGGTCTACATGGTGACAAAAGAGAGAAGAGAGTAATACTACATTCTGTTTTCTTTTTTTAAATCAGTAATAGAAGAGATAATAGGTAGTGGTAACAATCGCTGGTAGGATCTACTTGCACGGAGACCCAAAATGCCGGTACTGCCCAAAGGAAAATGATAAGTTTCATAGAATAGATGTAGGAAAGTGACCTAAGCATTTTCTCTGAGTGTGAGAATAAATAATAAAAAGTTGAGCTCAACCCTTTAGCAAAAAAAATAGGCCGTTGAAGGGACCATTAGATAGATTATTTAATATCAGGCTTACAGAGATATAAACCTAACATGGTTCCACCAGCTTCAGCTGCCCTCCTCTGACACTTAAGCCCGTTTTTATTCAAATTTTAGTCTGTCTTGTACACGCATACGAGAAATTATGTGAGATTGTTAGTCTTCTTTGCCCCACAGTTTTTCACTAGAAGAAAGATGTTTTCCGTCCTATGACTAGTGATCTATCCCTAATTTTTTTCACATTTATCTACATTTGTTAGGGAGCCCTTCAGATATTTGGAGTTGTACTTTTGGTTCCTCTCACCTGCCTGTAGACTAATTCTTGATGATAAAGTAATCAAGATGCACAGCATCTGCTTGAATGTATCTTGTGACTTCCCATTCCAGGATTGCTCTTGGCTTTGTTGGAAAGTTTGATCTTGGCATGTAATCAGCAAGAATCTCAGGATAGTGAGTGGGATTTTCAGGAGAATGAGAACTGTTTCCTTATAAAGTGCACAGATTAGCCTGTGAGATAGGACACATTCATGAAGGTCGTAATTTTGGTGTGCAAGGTTTTTTGAGAAAACATTAGAAACATGTTGTCGGGCCCAGCGTGGGATCTACCTGTAAGTTTGTAGCTTTGATCCTAATGGTTAGGTTCCTTGCCTGCACCACTCCCAGGAGTTTGGATGTGGATAAGGAAGACTGTACAAGGGATTGGCTCAGAGATAGATTTAGGAAGCATTCTTGGCCATGCACTCCCAAGGTATTTCTATTTCCAACATGAAAAAGTCTGTAGTTCATAGCAGAACTGGGCATAGCTGGTTTAATCCCATCAATTGTTTGGTTGCATTGAGTTTCACCAGCCTGGTTGTTGAATCACTTATATCGGCATTCCATGTCGAAGTCTTACCTTTTGGGGTTAGCGAGCAGTGCTGTGCCATTTGTTTGAATCTTTGATGCAGTGGTTACATAATAGTTAGTGCCTTGGGAAGGAATTGGTTGTATCCCACTTTAGCCATTCAATATCTCCGTCTGAGTAAATTGTTTCCTACAAAACGACTGTTTTATTTTTATAACTTAAATTTGTTTGAAACTTCAAATGAACGTGCCATTCAACTGAACATCTTTTTTTGCATGATTTTACAAAATTAATGTTAATGCTGCTAGTATTTACAAACTATGCCTTTCAATGTAACTAATTATTCTTTTGATATTAAACATTCCAGAAAAGGCATTCTTCGGCATCACTTTTGTGCTGTGCAATTGCCATTATTTTACTCTTTTGCATATTCTGTAATTTTATTAACTCTAGTTCCGCATTTTCTAGAAATGGGGGCGTTGGAAGTTCAAGGAAAGGGAAGCACGAATGCACAGTTAATGTGCATGCAAAAATGTATGTGGATTTGTGTGATTGTTACTGATGTTTTTGAACAATGCGCGTTTACAAAGTCACGTCTATTTAGTTTAGAAGGAAATGTACATGTACAGTTCAAGTATTGTTAGACTGAGAGCTGAAGTTGAAAAATTGTGGTCACTATGGTGAGGGAAGGATGTGACTAAGAGATTCATTACATGAGCAGCCCTATTAGGCGTGGTAAAGTTGAACTCTGAAAATACTGACACTGTGAGGTCCTGAATTTATTGGGTGAAGTATGTAACCTCCATCCTCAGCGAAGGATAGCTTGGTAATATTGCTCATTTTCACTTGTTCCATTGTGGAAAAACTTGGAATGATATGGTTTACCCTGTGTGAATCTTACAAATGTGTACCTACATTGAGGCAGAAAGAGACGCACATGTGGAAATGACTTGACTACTCGGCTTCCTGATTCTGACACAAACTCCACTTTGCGGTGGTCTCGGGAGCCCGCAGCAGACAGAATGAGGCCCTAAGTAGCTTTGACAGCTGCTTCTGAGAAACCTAGCTGGTTAGCAGTGATTGGGCCAGTGCTTAATTTGAGCCAGTGGTTTCCAGTGCTGAGCACCAGCACTTAAATATCAACACCAGCGCTTTTCATGAGCACCAGTTAACGACACATTCATTTATGGTAGGCACTGTGAGATTAAGTGATTGATTAAGTGATGTTCCCAGAATCACAGGATGTTGAGCCAACGCCTGGCCTCAAACCTGGTTCCCCAGCTCCGAAGTCGGCAGCTCTGGTCATTTTGACATATCCACTCTCCCCACTTTCATGGATAGTAGTTGATTGTGTTGTAGGTGGTGCTAACGGGAAAAATGGGCTGTTGCAAGCTGCCTCTTGATGAGAGCCTAGGCACTTATTTATTTTCCAAATTACCCACTGGATAGGGGTGAATGTGAGCTGTTACAATAGTGTATTGAGCTACTTAGCTGAAGAGCATCGCACACCTTAACTATGTTTCTGTATCAGCATTCTAAAGGAATGCTGTACAATCTAACAACTTGTACCCTTTGCTTATTAAAATTCGGTATTGAGCTATTCACTTTTAGTTTGAAAACGCATATGAACAGTGTTGGATTGGGGCCACAATTAGGCCCATGCAGCCCAAAACACAGTGGCCCAGATTCGCAGATCGCAACCTTCACAATAAACTGCTTGGTTACGATCATGGAGCAAAGTGTTGGCATTCCGATTGAAAATTATACGCTGGAAGCTCAGAATTATGAACAATACTAAGAATTCGTGTTAAACTAGACATTGTAGGGTGGTCTTCCCCCAATATTTTGCCTGCCTGCCTCCCTCCATTTTTCTGACCTTGTTTTTGCTGGCATTAGGACTCTGCACACTGTACCACTACAAACCAGTGCTAAAGTGTGTGTACTCTCACCCCTAAACATGGTAAGATTGGTACATCCCCAATTGACATATTTAATTTACCTATAGTAAAGTGCACTACATGTGCCCAGGACCTTTAAATTAAATTCTACTAGGGGGCCGCAGGCACTGATTGTACCACCCACATGAGTAGGCCCTTAACCATGTTCTACCTCTGCAGAACCTGCATGTGCAGTTTCACACTGCCATGTCGACCTGGCAAGTAAACACCTCTTGCCAGGCCTAAACCTTCCCTTTTTATACACATAAGTCACCCCTAAAGTAGGCCCTGTATAACCCATGGGGCAGGGTGCAGTGTATTTGAAAGGCAGGACATGTACTTTTAAACTTTACATGTTGTGGTAGTGAAAAACTCCCGATTTCGTTTTTCACTACTGAAATGCCTACCTCTCTCACATTGGATTGATTACCTTATTATATATTTTAAGTGTAATTCCCAATTGTGAAGAGATAGACTTTCAAGTTTGGTGTCATTGAACTCACAATTCAAAATCACAACTTATGGTGAAGTTGAATTTTAAATTCCAGTTGAGCAAATGCCACTTTTAGAAAGTTGGCATTTACTTACTTTAGCCATGTGGTGCCTTCTGCCTGTCTCGGGAATACACATCTGGGGTGGGTGACAGCTGACTTTCTGCATTACCTCTAGCCAGTCACACATAAAGGAAGGGTAGGTGTCCCTGAGTGGTCATCTTCAGGCAGGTGGGCCATCATGAGCAGGATGGGGGGAGCTGGCTGACACTTATACCTAAACGGGCTATGTCCTGTCCCCATACAAAGGATTGATTACCCCACTGTAGAGTGTCTGGTGACACGGCAGGAAGAGATAACCTCTGTGCACTTCAAACCTTTCTTTTAAGTCTCCTCCACTTCAAAGGAACCAATGGATATAACTGCTGGACCTCTGGCACTACCAAATCAGTACACATTTGGACCTGTGACTACTCTGCAAGGAAAAAAAGCTGCTGTAAGAACTGTCATTCTGCTGGACAGCTGCTTTGCTGAACTCTGCTTCGCTGTGCTGTTGTCTTGCTAAGCTGCCCTGCTGCCTGCTGTTCTCTTGCCTGGGTGAGAAGCACTGGACCTACATCACTTGAACCCAGAAGGGCTCCAAGGGCTTGCTGGATTGCCTCCTTTTCCCAAGTCTCAAGGATATCAAAGACTTGAACCAACTGCATCTGCACCTGGACTCTGCAAGCTGTGAGACTGCTATGCCAAATGGTGCCACCCCATTCCTGGACCCTTGGAAGTGAGGCCTAAGATACTTCTTCATCCAGATGCACACATCCCCATCGGAACTCGTGCATCGTCGCCATTGTGTGAATTGGAACCAGCGCATCCTCATCGTAGCGAGTGCGGAACTGACGGATCCTCATTAGAACCAGCGCATCGCCTTCGGCATCGATGCATAACCTACTGTGGGAGCAGCAGCTGCGCATTACATCTGGAACCAGTACTCGCACTCGGAACCGATGCATCATCTGAGTTGCGTGGAGAAAATTGATGCATCTCGTCCACTGCATGAATCGACACTGATGCATCACCTCGGCTGCACTGTGCATCCTTGTCGACAATGACGAATCACAGATCAAGGTACTTTGGTTAGGCAGGCCCAAATAGGTCCCTGTATCTGGCCTGCACTCCATCGAGGTCAGCCTGTATTTTTGACTTTACCTTGGTCTAGCGCGACCAGATACCTCTTTTAACTGCTTACTGCTTCTAAGCACTATTTTGATACTTATTCTTTAAAAATTCATATCTCGACATCTGCACATTGGATTTTTGTTGTTTTGGTCTTGCTTTATTTTGAAAATCATTTTCTAGTTTTCTAACCAGGTGTGGAGACTGTTTGTGGTGTTTTCACTATGTTGTTGTATGAAGTGTTGCACAAATTGTTTCCACATTCCCTCTTAAGTTAAGCTTGACTGCTCTGTGCTAAGCAGCCAGAGGGTGAGCACAGGGTAATTTAGATTGTGTTGCGACCTACCCTGACAAGGATACCTCTACCAACCAGAAACCCCATTTCTAACATGTTGTTTAAGTTCTTTTATAGCTACAGGTTTGCTGTGGATGTTTTAATTAATGTCCACTTGGCAACAGGAAACGGCACTGAGCTAGACTGCTTTTTACACTCATCCCGGGTTTTTAGATATTCATTTTTTACAGTAGGAAAGACATGCACTTCAATGCTCAGAGTGTGGTGAAAGGTGTATCTGTTTTTTTCTGTTTTACTGCTAATATCACGGGTAAGTTACAAGGATGCTAGTGTGTAAATGCAAAAAAAATATAACTTTCCTCAAATACATGCAGTTTTGTATAGCATGAAATTGGCACAGAGGCATTGGAGTGCTTTACATGACCACCAGATAACATTACTGTTTTGCCCCATATACTGATAAAATGTTGAACCCAGTGGATTCCATTTACTGCACTATGTGCTGATGTCATCTTTACTCTTTTACTTTGAAATGTTTCTCTACTAAAATGTTCCACTTCTGAGGTAACTTTTCTAATTTCTTAAAATATGAATCTGCATATTTATTTTCCAGAAATCCACAGATCACTTCCTGGAGGTGAAACTTGAAACATATAATACCAGATTTTTTCATCTCAAGGACGATTTTGCCTATATTGAGGTAAGGTTGGCCAGTATTTGGATTTTATCATGTGATATATTCTATGGGTGTTTGGGAAAGTGAGAGACGGTGGGAGGTAGGTAGGGAGTGTGTGTGAGAGAGAGAGAAAGAGATAGAGAGAGAGGGAAACAGAGTGGAAGAGGCAAAGACGCTCCTTGCAGCCCCAGACACATCCAAGTCACAGTCCGTTCAGGGCTGGTGATAATCAAAAGTGAAAATAATAATGTGTGCTTCTAAAATAGTCACCAGAACTCCGATTAGATTAGAACAATCCTTCTACAGGAAGATTACCACTCCAGTGCTTAATTTGTAAAAGATTAAGGGGCATATTATCAAGGGATTTATCTCAGTTTTTTTGGCTTTAAAAGCCAAGAAAGAGGAGATAAAATTATCTCCCTATTACCTAGCTGTCGCTAACACCAGTTAGCGACAGCTAGTAGGAGATAGCGACCATCTTGGGCCCCGCTCTGCATGTCAGAGGTATTTATCACTAATGACATGCAAAGTGGGCGTGCCAAGATGTTAGCGACTGGAAACAGTCGCTAACATCGCTATCTCCTATTACCAACTTTTGGAGATATTCGCGCTAAGCGCAAATATCTCCAAAAGCTAACACCTGCCCTGAGCAGTTCTTAGCCATGTTATCCAAAGGGAGGTGGATAACATGGCTAAGAGCATTAGCTCGGTAATGCATGAATATCGCTGACTTTACAGCGATATTCATGCATTTCGGCCGATTTTTATCGCTTAGGAGATAAACCTTGATAATAGCAAGGCTCCTAAGCGATATAAATCGCCGCAACACGGCGATAAAATTATTGCCGCTAAGCCAACATAGCGATAATTATCGCTAGTTGTTGGTAATATGCCCCTCAGTTCTGGAGCCAAATTTTTGTTAGAAGTCTGTGGGCGCCACTGCCTGAATACCAAGGTTTCATAGTCTTAATTTCACCTCATGCCTCTTTCATCCCCCAATGTACTCCCACAGCTAATTGATCTCATTCTTTTTTTAGTAGTAGGTTTTTATTGGCTTTTGAATGATAACACTTTAACAGTCATGGGCATCATTCTGAGACGACAGGATAGATAAATTAGACACCATTCCTCCCACCCCTCCTACCTAGTAAGGTATAACAGTAATTGACTTCGGTGTAACAGTTCCACAGGTTCTCATTTCGATTATCAGTGTCCCAGACTAGGGTGCAGTACCCAGCTGGGAACATCGGGGCTTTAGGCGGCGCACATTACTCATCATTGTCAGTTTGCCTAGGGCTCAGCGTCCCCTCCCCTTATCTTATTGTATTTATGTGGGCATCCCGTGCCCTGGTATACCATATTATCAATTATTCTGCTCGTTTCTATGCCCATCTGAGTCTCGTAGGCGTGGGCTTGAGGTCGCTTCCCCATTTTTAAGCAATTTCCCTTTTTGCCACTACATATTCCGGGTTGACCAATTTTTTATTATCATTTGTAGTGTCCGAGTCTATTCAAACAACCGCCAATGCGAGGGGGCCTCACGGTCAATTGTGACCCCAGTGGCCTCCATAAGGGTGCACGTTACCTCGTTCCATGAACGTGGCAAGTTTAGGGCACCCCACAGTGTATTCAAGAAAGTGCATCGCTGTCCACAGCACGTAAGTCTTAACTCATCTTGGGAACTACCAATTTTGTATACGCATGTACGGGTTAATAAATGGTATACATGATTTTATACTGAATAAGTCAATAGCTTGCCTTTATGGCCACCTCCCTCCAGTCTTCATCAGTCAGCTCTCCTCTGTCACCCTACCAATGGGCCTGAAGTCGGGACAGTTCACCCTGTGTGTTCTTCACCAATTTCGCTTATGGGAGGGAGGTAGCCCTTGATGTTATATGGCTAAGATTCGGGATTGCAGGGGGGATTTCTTCTTTGTTTCTTCCCCTGTTTAGGTTCCCAATTTTAAAGCATGTCATAGTTGCAAATACTTAAAAATCTGCGTTGTGTGTGTTGCACATTCTGCCAATTGTGTTCAAATGCCACCATTCCATTTGCATCCCATACATCATCTAACAAGGACAGGCCAATTATATCCCATTGTCTGAAGCCCAGTAGCTACATCAACTTGCACAGCCTCATCTTTAGCCATAGGGGTGTTTGGGGAGTGAGCCTCTTTCCCCAACACATTTCTCTCTTTCGTTTATGCCACAGAGAGACCACAGCGTTGGTGGCAGGAATCCACCGGCAGTTTCCCTCTATATAATTGTAAGTACCCCTTTCATCTAATTTTCTCTCAGTCCATCCGCAATACCGAATCTCCCATTGAGGCATATGCCCACTTGTTCGCTATCTGGATCTGTGCTGCCTCATAATACCTACGAATATCAGGTAGCGCTATACCATCTTCACATATGGATCTCTGGCGATTCGTGGTGGACCATTGTTGCATAATAGGGATCGTTGTAGTCTATTTACTAATCTGTAAGAATGCATCTGGAATCGCAGAGGAGCTGTTTTGCAGGATGTAGGTAAATCTAGAGAGAGCAATAATTTTAAAGAGTGCTGCTCTGCCAATAAAGGATAACGTCAAAAGCCTCCAGTATTGTATATCCTTTTCCAGCCCTCAAAGGAGTGGGGTCAGGCTGGCCTCATAATGCGTGTGCTCCTTTTTTGACACCCACAGACCCAAGTATTTAATGTGGTACTGAGCCACCTGCAGGGGCAATGGTAGGGCTCCCTCTCATCTCCAGGTCCCTATCAGGAAGATCAGTGATTTATTTATTCCAATTAATCCCTAGGTCCTAAACGTGCTCATATATCCGAAAGATGTCTCTAAGTCTATCTAAGGATGAGTGTGGTTCTGAAATATAGAGCAGGATATCAATGACATATAATGATAACTGATACTCCCAGGAGTCATTCCATCTCCTGCCCTATACCTGGGAATATACCCAGACCCATTGAGCTAGGGCCTCTATCACCAAAGCAAAGAGCATCTGCGACAGTGTGCAACTCTGCTGTGTACCTCTCCGTATGAGGAACTTCTTGGATAGGGTTCCATTTAGCCAGAGTCTGGTTCTGGATTGGGTGTAAAGCAGTCAGATCCATTTCCAGAATTTAGGTCCCAATCCCATTTTTCTAATTATGGCAAAGAGGAAGGGCCATTAAATTGAGTCAAAGCTTTGTTCGCATTGAGCAATGTGATGTCTAAGGGTATTCCCACTGTATCGAGTCATAATATTGTTATATTGATGGCGTGAATTCAACTTAGTAGAGCAGCAGGATATTAATCCATTCTGGTCTGGATGTACCAGATCAGAGATGAACACTTTGCAGTCTATTAGCTAGCACCTTCGCTGACACTTTAGGGAGATTAGCCTGTAGGAATCCCACCTGTTTGGGGGTTTCCCAGGTTTAGGGATAAGTGTGATTGTTGCCTTACCGAGATCTCATGGGAGCTCAGCACTACAGTATGCCTGTGTGTGCATATCAAACAGCGGGCTTACTACCTTATTTGTAATTCTCTTAAAGAATTTCATTGGTAGTCCATTTGGGCCCGGTGTTTTCCCTGACTGAAGCTGCATGAATGCAAGGCTTATTACTTCTGTTGTTTGGAGCCCCTCCAGCTCCAGAGCTTGAGCCCTACCCAGGCATCCGCAAGGGCTGTTTTGGTTGAAGTTCAATAGGTCTGGCTCTGATGCATCCCTATGGGGCACGTAAAAAGTCCCACATATAGTCCATCATTACTGTTGCTAGCTCTTCACTTACTGTAATGGTTGAGCCATCCGGGCCTACAACTTCCCCAATATGGTGCCTGTCCCTGTCTCTGTTACTAAACAAGGCCAGGAGTTTCTCAGCTTTTTCCCCACCTCATACAGCCATTTCTATTTGATCTTGTGTGCTAGTCTAACTTAATACATGATAAGTATTCTGTATTCTTCAGACTTGAGGTGAATTTTCTACTGTACACCGTCTGAAGGCTTATGTGTATAGACTGTCTCAAGTTCGAGGATTTCCTCCTCTAGCCCCCTACAATTATGAGTTCTCTCTCTCTTTTACCCTATTCACCAAATACAATCACCCCCCACCCCATGGTGGCCTTATAAGCGTCCCATGTAGTTACTATGTCAGTGGCCTCTGCAGAAGTATAGGCCCATCACTCTGTGGAGACCATCCAACACTTTTTCCTTTGTGAGTCACAATGTAGCCATTCTCCAGTCTTACTCTCCCCCGTAAAGTCTGTTTGGCAAGAATAATACACACTAGCGAGTTGTCAGAGATACCTCTGGCTTTGAAGTCTGCCTCGGTGAATCTGTGTACTGTTGCTATTTGTGTAAAGAAGGGATCTATCTCGGAGTGGAAGTTGTGTGCACTAGAGTAAACAGCTTTTATTTGTCTTATGCAGCGATGTCCATCTGTCTCCCAAACCCAAGGCCATCACAAAGGTTCCGGGTTTCACCAGCCGGGGGGTACCTGGTTGGGGGGTTGTCATTCTATCCATGTGGGGGTCCATTATCATGTTATAATCCCCTCCCACTATTAATGTCGCAGGTGGCAGATCTAGCAACAATTTGCTCAATTGTGCCAGCATCTCAGTCTGTAATCCTGGTAGGATATATACATTTACTAAAGCAACTGATTCCCCCTCCCATTTGCCGAGGAGCGTCGTGCAGCATCCCTTGTCATTGGATGAGGTTTCAGTCACTTGAAAGACAACTGTATTTTTTTATCAGGATTGCGACTCCCCTTGATCCAGAGGTATACCCAGAGTGACTGACCACTGCCTATCCCCCTCCGGGGGAAGCCACTATTAGCCCCTCTCAGACGTGTTTCCTGCAGAAACATCACATCTGCTGCATAGCGTGTGAGTGTTTTGTTCACCAGTACCCGCTTAACTTGGCTACCTAGTCCGTTAACATTCCATGCCAGCATTTTAAGTGGGTGTACCTTACGGCTGCTGTGTACATTGTCACCCACTATAGTGATCCATCTGTCCTGGATGGTGCAGCCCCTTCCCATAGTCTGTGCAGTCAGATAACAATTTAAGAAAATAAACATCCTCCCAACTACCCAACTACCCCCCCCCCCCCCACATCCTACCTAACCATCCTGCGGTCTTCAAACTGGCTGCTTGGTATGTCCATCGCCCAATAAGAATAAATTCCTGTATTACCATTGCAAGTGTAGCTAACAGGTATATATGTCCATCCGGTAAGGTATGGCACCACGGTGCAGTGCATGAGCAGGAGTACAGGCAGCGCAGGCCTGTCAGTACACATCAAAATCTGCCTGTGAAGATAGTCCGTACATGTCTGCCTCTCAGACAATCTCTTCAGAATTCCTCAGGGTGGGTAATCTTTGGCACAGTGGAATCTCGTCTCTGCTATCAACATTGGATCATTCCTCATTTGACCTATCAGTCTGTTTCAGTAGATTTTCCAATGTATTGGAGGAGTCCCAGGCACATATCTTTTGAATGTCCGCCACGAGTTTAGCTCTCTATGATTTCGCCTGATCCCTTGTTGTTGCTGTATGCGGGCACCTACGGGCTTTGCAGCACTTCCTGCCATCTTGGGCTTGCACTGCTGTACCAGATGTAGCCTCAGGTACTCGCACCTCTCCAACCATCCCCGGACAACCTTCGCATCAGTGAAGTAGTGCGCATCTCACCCCTTCCATTATGCAGAGTTTTGCCGGAAAGAAGAGGTTTTTGTTTGTAGGTGCTGCTTAGCTCCTCAGAAAGCTTCTCTTTGGCATTGCACAAGTGTAGTAGAATCTGGACATATGTTGACGGTCACATCTTCTACTGTCCAAGTGTGCCTCCTGCATTATGGTGTCCAGATCTCTAAAATGTAGCATCCTAACCACCATGGCCAGTGGCAGCAGGCCCAGGATTGGTGGTCTTCCCGGCACCCTGTGGGCATGTTCCACTGTGAAACATTTAAAAGTTTTGACTTCTAGGACTACCAACGAGAGCCATTCCTCCAGAAAGAGATCCACGTTGAAGCCTTCGACCATCTTCGGGAGTCCCACAATCCAGATGTTATTGTGGTGGGACTGGCCTTCAGTATCTTTCAACATTTCTGCCAGCTTAGGGAGTTCCTTCTCCAGGGCTTTGATGTAGGTAGTGGTCTCAGTCACGGTAAACCTATTATGCACCAGTGTGGATTACACATTTGTCACTCTATCCACCAGTTTTTGTGTGGTCTGCCCTAAGGAGGTTTACTTCCTGTGCCATTGAATCAATTTTAAGTTCCAGGACCATTTTGGAGTCTTTTATTGCTGCCAGGAAAGTTGCTGTGTGTGTCTCTAGGTTCCAGTCCACAACTGTGGTGGTTGGGTCTTTTCCCCCTCTTCTGGTTGATGACAGACTCTTTCGGGGAGGGGCCTGACCGGTTTCGACTGGACCGTAATGACTTCTCTATTGTCTACCTCAAATGGTCCCCCCAAATGTTCCAGTCCCAGAAAGGAACAGTAGTTGTCTCCACAGGGAGGGGACTCAGGGTTACCCACCAAAGGCCACCAGAGATGGATTTCTCCAGTCTTTGCGCTGGGAGACCACCACATCTGGCTGTTCAAACCTCTTTTAGCACAGTCACCCGGGTACAAGCACCCTCCATGACCACCTCTTTTACCCTAAGTAAGGCCCACCTGCTCACAGTTCGGTGTGCTGCCGGCCCTCTCGTCTATCTTTCCTGGCAGCACGGTAGGCCCCGTCGCAGACCCTCTGAATGGTGGGGGTTTGAGGATTCAGGGGGCATCAGGACAATCGGGCTCATTGGCACGAGTTGCCGGCGTTCAGCAATCTTAATGCCGGCTCCATGCCGCGCTGAGCCACGCCCTGATTCATCTCATTCTTGTAGGTTCTTTTTCACCCCTGCTCCCTCCCTTTGCCAATGTTTTTGCTGCTGCCTTTCTCTTGCTTTTTCTAGTTCAAAGTCCAATAAGTACCTGTCCAAAAAAATGCGTGCCAGTGGAATCTACCATTACCTGGCTCAAATTAAGTACTGGCTCTGGACAGTGCTGTAGCAGCGTATATACCCAAAACAAAGAGACTTTCACAAAGTATAAGTTCCTCTATGCAATTGAGGCACTTCAGAAGACCAGAATTCTCCCTCAGGGTGCCTTCTGACACAGGTGTATCAGGATGTCTGAAAAGTCTGGTTATTCCTATGGCTTTTTCTTTTTACATGGTATTTTAAGATACCTGGTGCCTTAACTAGCTGAGTAAGAGGCAAAAGGTCCTTCCTATGTTTAGCTCCCAGGAGGCCTGAAGAGATCCTGCAGTAAGTGGCCGAGCCAATGGTTATTCCTGATTGCTCCTATCAAAGTCTGCATATAAGAAAAAGTACAAGAGGCTGTACTTGAAGCTTTGTCCATGTAGGCTATTGCAATGAGACACCTCTTCCACACTTCCTGCCGCTCTCTATCATGCACACTGAGATGCACACAAATCACTTACTATAGAGATAACTGTCTGCGGAACAGAATGAGAGAGGCATATCACAAGTGAAGGAAACCACACACAGACAGACAAACTCACACACACACAAACACGCATACATGAGCACACACACACATACACACACCCTGAACATTTTACATCTGCCACCACTCCATCACAAGCATAGTCCCTCCCAACTTCAGAATTACTCAAAAAACAGGTATGCTGAGATAAGGCTGGTATGCAAATGGATGTCTCACAGTGATTCAACTGAAGGGGCAGATAGGAATCCTACTTGTGTATATTTCATATTTAAACTATTTATTTAAAGTTTGAGAAAGTAGTTGTTATGTTATGTTATGTTATGTTGTAATTGTTTATATAGCGCATGGCTACCCCAGCAACAGGGCTACCCAGCGCTTACGGACATGCCTAATTATAGTGCGGCCAGAATAGAGGCGACAGAGTGCCAAATCACAGGAGAAACCCTATACAGAAGAAAACAACCAGGTTTTAATGTGTTTCCGAAAGAGTAGATGGTTAGAAGTAGTGCGCACACTTAAGGGGATAGAGTTCCAGAGTTTTGGGGCCAGATACCTGAATGACCGGCCCCCGGCTCTGCACCTCCGGATCTTGATGGTACGGGCAAGAGAGAGGTCCGCGGAGCGGAGAGCACGTGACGGGACATAGAAGGAGCAGAGTCCCTGCAAGATTTGGGGGCCAAGGCAATAAAGCATTTTATGAATGAGACAAAGGGTTTTAAATTGTATGCGTTGTTTAACAGGCAGGCAGTGCAACCTAGGCAAAACCTGGGAGGTATGGCAGCGTTTTGGCAGTCCGAACAAAATGCGGGCAGCAGCGTTCTGAGCCCTTTGCAGTCTGTTAGTGACTGTCAAGTTGGAACCAAGCATAAGAGCATTGCAATAGTCTAGATGGGATAAGACCATAGCTTGGACGATTGTTTGACGAATGGGGGGTTCAAAGATACCAAGAATGGGTTTAAGAGAACGTAGGCGGCCGTAGCAAGTGCCCGCCACTCTTTGTCACTAAAAGGTTGACTCAAATGACATTCCACAAATACATGGGTCAGTTCACAGGAATGGAAGACCATGGTTGTCCAAAGCAGGTCCAGGGAAACTAGATCTATGGGACTTTCAGAATAGTCACAAAACATTAATTTGCCTAAAATAAATGAAAATTGTTTACATTGGTCATAGGTATCCTGAAAATCTGGTATGGATCAGGCCATGCTAGACCTACATGGATGCCAATTACAGGTAGTCACTGTGACCTCTGGCATGCCCATTGGTACCCCTGGCACTGCATGTGCTGCCCCTGACATCTGGAGCATGAAGGTAGCTGAGGGAACAGAAAGTAAATAGGGAATCTGTTTACTTTCTTTGGTTTCCTCTGCTAGACATTCGCCAAGCTCCTTTGGCAGTAAATAAGAGCCTCTTGAGGGACTAAATGTGGAAAAAGAGATCAAACTTATAATGTCACTGGACATCCAAAGGAGAGTGCTGGGATTCTTCTTAGTCATTTGGACTTCCGGGCCCTAGACATTAACACATGTTACACTAACAGACATAACAATGCTTCCTTTGTGGCAATTAAACCCTCGTTTCTTTTCCTTCGTGTAGGTCGAGGGTAAGAAGTTTTTCATTGCAGAAGATGGTATAAAAGTGGTTGTAATTGATGGAAATCGAGGAAAAGTGGTGGAAAGTGTCACCTTCAAAAACTCCATTCTACAAGGAATCCCAGCTCAAATCCACAACTATGTAGCACAGATAAAAGACAAGTAAGTGTGTGGCTCTCAAGAATTCAAATAAAGTCAGCTATTCCTTCTGAGTCATTCAATATAAAAATGTAACATTTTGAGGGGGATCATAAATGTTTTCACAGAGAGAACAATTGCTTAAAAAACAACTCACAATCAAGAATTTCAGAAGTATTATTGAGTATTTAAGAAAAATAATGCATTAAACATAAGGTGATCCAAATAAAAGTGAAATGGCATAGTGGATGTGAGTCGTAAACAAGTGACTAACAGTAAAACTGAAATATAACAGTTCTTGGCTCAGCTGTTCAAAGTTAGTTAGTGCAAGTATATAACTGAATAGAAACACCCATTCATCAACAATCATTTAAATTCCAGTCAAAAGCTAAAAGTTGTCAATGTTTCAACCACAAAGTTGCTTTAATCCCATGGTCTTCATCAGGACATACCGGAGGCACCCTGAAAGATAGGGTAGAGGGCAAGATTCACTATCAACGTATTATGAAATATAGGTATAGAGTAGGGCCCAAATATAATTCTCACATTCGTAGTTGAGGAATGTATTCCATCTGGAGTATAAAATGTAACAAAAGAAGTGGTGGAAAAAAAACTATAGTGGAGTGATAAAAAAAACAGTAAACACATATTAATGTGCAGTTAATTATAGAACTTGCCAGAAGTAACTACTTTCTGTTAGCGTGAAAAAAGCATTTGATATATGGGTATGAATCTCAAAGAAAACACACTAGCGATAAATGTGGAAAAACTTGAAGATGGGTTCACCCTGCAATATATCCCAAGGCTAAAGAATGCCCATGGTTCTGAAAGATTAGAAAAAATGTAAGCTTCAACAGATATCTTAATATAGGGCCAAAATGCCCACATTTGGTGAAAGAACAAACTTAGCAAACACTCACCCAGAGCGGCGAGAAGGAACGCACGTCAGATACCCAATGCAACTTGTGGTGAAAGCTTATCAAGGCTTGTGGTTGATGACTTAGCAGTGTTCTCAATCATTGGGAGTGTGCCTTACGGTTAAATTATGGGAAAATTTACCACACCCTGATTGGTGGGTTCGGTAGAAATGGTGTCTGATTAAGACAGGAACTGTGGTTGATACGGAAATTGGAAGACTTTCACGCTAGTTAATGCTCACTCTCCAATACACTACATGAACGGAGGCTAGTCTATCAGTAACCTTCGCGCTGAAGCACTATAGTGGAACCTTTCAATAACAGATGGGTTCCATGCACAGACTTTACTGCAATTTTTAACTGATACGTTGGCCATTAAGGAACTTCTTGTCTGAGGAATATTTCTACTGGATGGCATTGAATAAGATTGACTCCCATCAATATTCTTAGGCGTCGTGAACACTGATTTGAGTTTGTGCAAGATTATTGTGGATACTGAAAAGTCAACAGGACAGCGCCGCTGTGAATCTCATCTTAGGAATACATCATCAACAGTCTACATTTTTCGCCTTGAAAAAGTCTATAAATAGACAAAACACGTGTTGGCTGATTTCTTGCTGGGAGAATTTTATAAGAATAAAATCAGTTAATTGAATCATTTGATGTTTCTGGACTTTTTTTAAAGCTTTGTGGATAATGTTATTGGATTCCCTGCCAATTCTACTTGAACACTTTTGATGACAGTTTCCAGTACATTGTGGAAGATTTGATTTGTTTTGAAAGGGCTGAACATAGTTCTATCTTTGATTTAATGTATACGCATTATTCTTAATGTGTTATTTGCACCTTTTGGTAGTAGGTGTAAGAGCAGGAATAGCACCCCGCCTTAACTCTACATAAAACTCATTTATTCACACGTGTTTTACTTGTTTGTATATTCATGATCCATTGATTGTGCGGTAATCTCCCTCGTAGGGACCACTACTACCTATTCAATTGTACAGAAGCCTATGATAGTCTGGAGTGAGCGTTGCATGCAAATTTGCAAAGCAAATAAATTGCGGAAGCCCCACAGCTGTTCAAGCATGCACGCCATGACTCGCCACTGGAAAGCAACAATAATCTTCGAAAATAACTATTCCAGAGAGATAAATTCAAAGATGAATTAAGAATTGACAATATTTCGATACAAATCACAGTATTAGAACTTGATGAAATACTTTAGAAAAATACTACTAAGTAGCAACAGTAGAAAAAGGGAACTCTCATTGGCAAAAAGGCCTAGTCGAATCTTAAAAATACTTTTATTGATGGGCGAAATGGACATGGACATAAATTGGTAAAATCTTGCATTATTGAATGTGACCCAAAGTTACAGGTTGGAGAAAATGAGTGGCCAGTTCAGAAGAAATACTATGTTGAAAAACTGCCCTCTCTAATGTCACGAAAACGCCTAGGAGACTAGCAATAATGTAGAGGAGTTATAAATATATGACTTCAAAACGGGGAGAAAAATAGTCATGGGTGATATACAAGGTCAAAACAAGAAAAAGATACGCTAGAGTTCATGTGTGCACGTGTTAATTTTAAACAAGCATCAACATGTCAACAAAAAAAAATCAGCATATACAGATATATGTACAAAACCAACTTATGTATCAAACAAATATTCAGGTATCAAATGAACAGTGTACAATAAGATCATCTCACTGTACAGACGTGTATGTTGGAATGCCAATCATTAGGAGTGTTTATGAGGATGTGCCGCCAGTTCCTATATTCATCTTGTCCTTTTTCAGTTAATATCTTGATGTCCATTTGTTCGCACTCCGGGAGGTTCAAAACTACAGAAATGTCACTGCCTCGTCAATGTGGCATAACTCACTTCATCACTGTATATCATCCAGAAAATGCCTTCGTTCTTTAAAATGATCAATGAAAGGTGTTCCAACAGTATCACATTTGATCCTGCTGTAATGTTGTATAATTCATGCCTTCAACTTCTAAGCATTTTGTCCAATATATACGAGATCAAGTGGGCACCATACTGTGTAAATGACATTTGAAGAGTTGCAATTGGTGAATTCTTTCAATGGATTGTTCTTTTTGTCATGCTCAAACTTTATTATCAATCCAAGAGTTATAGGCTTTACAACTCTCAGATGTAAAATACCTCAGAAAAGATGGAAGTCCCTGTTATGAAAGGATGGTTGGTGATATTGGTACATGTAGCGTTGATCTTTTCACAATGTCACTAATGTTCTTACCCCTTACTTGAAATGTATGTGTCACCCATAACAAGGTGCTAATAAGTATTCACAGTTCTCTTAACCTGATTGCTTTCTGTACAAAAAGTTATTACTCATAATTACTCATACCATCCGACTTCATTCTGGGTTCAAACCGTAGGTGTTCACATGGAAATTACCCAACCCTTTTCCTTGTTTTTTTTCTGAAGATCTAAAGGATAACCATGTTTGCTAAGTCTCAAAATGAGAATGTTCAAATCAGTAAAACAATCTCCTTTCCATTTACAATCTCTCCAAAACAGAGTAATTCCCCAAAGGGTAGATTTTACCTCAAACTACATGGATGATGACTGCAATATTGCATGAGGGTGCTGTTTTCCATCAGTTAGCGGAAAAGTGTACTGTACAATTTGGTATATTCCTTTTTTATAGTTAGGTCAAGGAAATGTATTTCAGATGTATTGTGGGACAACGTAAAATTGTCACCCCACCTAGAATTCCACCATGAGTGGAAGAGTTCCAGGGAGGACCGGTCACTGGTTTAGTCAAAAAGACATCCTTATGCACCTGCATAAATGTGTTACGTTAGTTGCAAAAGGGTTTATCTCTCTGTATATGTGTAGATGTTCAAAATTGTCCATGTACACATCTTATAAATCTGGAGTGAACCCCACCCCTGTGCTACTTCATTCTTCTGGTAATAGAAATCATTCTAGATTTTGAAACAAATCCAAGTGTGGGATATTTCCGAAAGAGAGACAATGAAAATCGTGGGTACCAACACAATGTAAGAGTATTTCTCAGATAACTCACACTAAAAACTATGGTGTAGGGTGATACTCTTCTGAAATGCTCCTCGGCACCACACAGCAGGGTGTGAAGTGTTATATAAATGCTACAGTACAATGCAATAGAATGTAATCCTGCTGTAATAAACAGTGAAGCGAAATGAAGCTCCAGGTTAAGAGTGAGCAGGGCTAAGCCTTAACTTAAAAAAATTCAGACTTCAGAGTCAGTGTATAGATTTGCCTTCCCTTGCAATTCTGTCTGGGCCTCAGCCTTCTGTGACAGAGTGTTCCAGGCTCACCCTTCTGTGACTGTGTGCAATTTTCATGACAGACTGTGTAAATCTAAGTATATCTCACCCTCATAACACACTGTGAAGGGTTCAGCTTCCATGTCAGATGCCATAGCTCTCAACCTCATTTGATAATGTCCATAGATCACCGTCTATACCAGAATGTGCAGAGGTCAGTGCCCTGTGAGACATTGTCAGTGCTTTACATGAGGACTAATGGGGAGATTTCCAAAAAGATAACACAGCGCAGCGGGGGCTGCGCTGAGTTGCACGACAGGGAGGGAGCAGGAGAGCACCATATCTTCAGAGAAATGGCTCTCTCCTCCCCTCTGTTACACCAGCGCTGATTACAGCTGCTGTGTGCCAGATACACAGCTTAGCTCCATGGCGCTAGGGTGTATGTATTAGTCTAGCATAGGTTTTGTGCAGGAAGGGTAACCATTCTATACAAAATCCGATGCCCAGACACAATGCAATGTTTTTCCCACTTTGTATGCAGAGGAAGGAAAAATGAAAGCATTTCTCCTTCTGTGCACCTACTAGAAAAGGGTGCAGTTTTCTCACGCTAAACCCAATCTACTTTATTTAGTAAATTGGGTTTAGCGTGAGAAACCTTGGTTGGTTGCATGGGAACACCCATGCAACCACCCTTGGGACGCCCCCATGGCACAAAGTAATGCGAAGCAGCCCATGCGCAACTTTGCGTTACTTTTCCCTTATTTCCAGCGCTAAACAAGTTTAGTGCTGGAAAGTAAGTAGGGAAAAAAAGATTTCACCCCGATTTGCGTCACTTTTGTGATGCAAACACAGCACCAAATCTTAGTAAATCTCCCCCTAAGACTAAGCAAGCCATGACTGAGAGTTTGCAGGAATGGGACTACATATCAAAATGTTCAGGGCGTTGTGTCCTGTGAGAGTCGATGTAGGGCTCAAGCTCAAGTGGCAGTGGGCAGGGCTTCGCTCTCACGGTAGGCACTATAGTGTTCAGTATCCTGTGACAATGTACAGAGTTGAGCTTTTTGTGTCAGTGTGCAGGGTCCACCTTATGTCTCAGTCTCATAATTAAGTGTCTGGCTACTGCCCCCTGGCTTTAAAAGCATTGCATAGGTTTATTTACAAACTTCCACAAGGTTTAAGCACTTGTGTGAGGGTGCAAGGCTCACTATACATCTGAAGGCTTTGGCTTCTGTGACAGGCTACCAGAGCAGGGTGTGCAGTGCCTGGATTCCTGCCATGTGGTGTGCACAGAATTGATTTGTGTTGTCAGTTTGTAGGGTTCTGTCTCTTGTGCCAGGGTGGGTAAGTTCCTGTTTCAGGGCGTGTATGATGAGGTCACATGTTTTAGAACATGCGTGATCTGGTTTCCTATGGCACACGGTGCCCTTCTGCCAGGGTGCATGGGCATCCTGGTCAGCTACTGGCTATTAACAGCCTTTAATTGTATAAATGGCTCCCCTTTTGTGCTACAGCGACAACACTAAAACCTTTTCAGTCAGAGTGTTCATCTCCTGAGTAAAAGCTTTTGGGGCAGGCCTCTTGGAGTACTGCGTCTTTGGTGCACTCTTAGCTGTGCCGCTTGTGCTGGAATGGACAGGACATTCTCTTTGTCCAAGGCTGTAAGGTTAAGGACTTTTTTGCCTAGCTGTGCTCCCCTCCCCAAGTACTAGGGAATGCTCTGGTTATTTACCGGTAAACTTTATTTTTCCCGGTTCAGGTCTTCCACGCCACAGTCCTCACCGGGTGAGACTTTTCAATCTCTGGCAGAAAGTATGCAAAGCAAACTGAAATCCTACCACCAATGTTATGTTAATGGGGTTGCTTATATAGCGCACGGCTACTCCGAGGAGTGTCCCGGCGCTTTCTAACCCGCAACTGAAAAAGGGGAAACAGAGCATAACATCTTACTGATGATAGAGCCAAGTCTTCAAAGCTTTTCTGAATGCAAAAAGATTGGAGCGGTCTCAGTATCATATAAATAGAATACGTCAGCATAGACTTTTCCAGTCCATAGCAAGCATAAATACACTCACATGACCCGCTTATCTGACCCCAAAACCCTCTTATTGGCTCTCCCTACAAGGAAGGGAGGGAGGGACCCCAGGTCTGTGATGAGGAAGACCTGAATCTGGATTAATGTGTACTAAATGTGTGAGGAGAAGACCTTGTGCCTGCCACACAAATATCCTTCATGGAAGCCTTTTTCAGTAAATCCCAAGAAGCCTCCATACATCTAGATGGCGTCTCGTGAACTTGACCTGAAAGTGTCTTGTCAGAGTTCTTGTAAGCTAAGATGATAAGCTGTTTTAACCATCAACTCAAGGTTGTCAATGATGGTTGTGACCCATGGCCAGATAAACCAAAAGTAACAAATAAAGATTGAACCTTCCTAAAATATGCTGTTCGTGGTGTATAAACAGATAAAGCTCTGTGTAGATCGAGAGAATGCAAGTCGCTTTCCTCTGGAGAAGATTGAGTTGGATAAAAGGCAAGAAGAACCAGGTCCTAGGAAGCATGAAAATCCTCTGCCACCTTCGGAACAAAAGAGGGTTTGGTCTCAATGCAAACCTTCTCTGCAAACAAATGAAGAAAATAGGCAAATGACAGCAATGACCCTAATTCACCAATTCTTCACCCTAAACAATTTGGCAGTAGAAACAAAACCTTGTACCACAATTTTTGTTCCACTGACTCCAGTGGCTCAAAGGGAGGACCTTGTAGTGCCCTAAGAGCCAGGAACAGTTCCCAAGAGGGAACCGGTGAATGAATCCCAGGATGTTTAAGAGAGTACTCTTTCAATAATTTGGTAACTAAAGGTTAAATTCTGATTTCCTGAACACCCTAATGGCAACTCACTCACTCCTAAATGTTGATACTGGCACACCCAAAGTAAATCCATCCTGAATAAAATCCAGAACATTCATTGACTCACTCTCTAAAGGTGACAAAGATTTTAACAGGCACCAAACGGGAAAGACTCTGGCGTAGGCCTTAAGAGTTGCTGAACTGCTTCTGCAACCTCCTTAGAACAACCCAGGCCCTGAAAGTTTATGCTCTCAAGCTCTAAGCTGTCAGATACAACCTCTCTAGGAATACTTTATTCAGGTCTGGTGGCAGCAACAGAGAGGAAACTAGAGGAAACCCCCATCGGGAGCCCGAATAGCTGCAACAGAAGGGGAAACCAATTCCTACTCTTCCAATTGGGACTCTCTAAAACAGCCTGAACCTGATCTGTCAGAATTTTCTGAATTACCCTTGGTATCAGTGGAATGGGCGGGATACCATTTGGGGTGGGTGATAAACTCCACTCTGCCAGCAGATTTCATAGAATTTTGCCCCCTCCGCGTTATGTTTGTAACACAGAGTTCTGATGAAACTCTGCCAACCGCTGCGTGGCAGTTTTTTTTCTTGTGTGCTGGCCTCCAACATTAAGTTGGCTAGTGCAAGCAAGATTGCGTACCCTAGCGCGATTTTTTGACGCTAGAAAGCCACCCGGCTAGATTTATCCAAGGCCTGTTCCTCTTTGGTGATGAAGATAGCTCCTCCCTACCTGAGTGTCTGTTCGAATCAACATTGGGTGACTTAATGGAGCAAAATTGTAACGAAGTTCGATGAACTGCTTTTAATTCTTTTCAATTCGAGGACCTCTGAACAGGGCATGGAGACCATCTTCCCTGGACTTGATGGGATTGCAAGGTTAAGTCCCAGCCCCTCACACTGGCATCTGTTTTAATGACTGTCGGTGTGAGAGGGTAAAAGAAAGGCTTCTGCTTAGTGGATCTTCCTGCAGCTACCAATACAGTCCTGGTTCAACTGTCCTAGAATTGGAATCTGAAGTGAGCAATTGTGAGTCTCCGGGGACCAGAATTTCAGAAAATGGCGTACAAGCAGATAAAGATAAAGTTGAGCCCAAGGGACAATTGCTACTGTAGATGCCATGTCTCCCTGTACTATCAGCCACTCTGTAGAAGCAGCCTGAAACTTTATGAGTAATGACAACGGCTGATTCTGCAACTTGATCTTCCTGTGAGAATGCAGAAAATGCTTCCCCTCTTCCTTGTCGATGTTGACTCCGATGAACTGGATTGTCCTTACTGGCTTGGGGTTGGACTTCTGGTTTACTAGGAATCGGAATCTGATCAGCGTGTGGAAGGATGTCTGGAATTCATCCTCTGCCCTAGAAAAAGAATGAGGAGCAATCAGCCCGTTATCAAGGAAGGGAAGAAATCTGACACCTTGTGAATGAATTTTACCCAGAATCTAAGTTCACAGTGCTGTTGCCAGACCAAATGAAAGGCCTTGAAGTTGTAAATAACTTTGTACTATACAAACCCGAGATATTTATGATAATCTCTTTGAATTGGCATGTGGCTTTGTCAACCCAGGGGTGCTCCAACCCGGCCCCTGACTCGAAAGGGCTGAAAAAGCTTGTGGTAAAACCTGGACCAAATGCCCTTTTATAACTAAAATCCCTTACTCTCCCAGGAGGTTTGATCCCCTCAGAAAGGGAAGGTGCATACGCAGATTTTTGCGAGCTGCATCTGCCTTGTACACTCTCGTCCAAAGATGCCTCTTTCCTGCAATGGCTTCTCCCGATGAAGCAGCTCCAGCCCTCAAAGCATCATACGGTATGTCAGACAACAGTCTTGCTTGCAACTCCATGATGAAAAGCATCTCAGCTAAATCATTTCCCTGCTAAATGTAGTCCCTCATTCCCTGGGAATCCATAAAAGGGGATTGAATTGCACAACCAGTGTAAGCACTAGTTCTGATTCCAAAATTGGCAGCTGCATACTCCCTCTGGATGGAGTGGCCACTTTTTTATCCACTGGATCTGCCGCCGTAGCATCCTCTGACACCAGCATCCCCTGGGAAGACAATCCGGCCATCAGGGAGGCCACTTTCAGTAAGGGGGGAAATGCATCACAAAACTTATCAATTGGGTGTAATAGGGTCGGATTGGGATCACAATTTGGCCCGGGCACTGACGAAAAAAGTGGCCCACGTTCAAGGGGCGTGGCATACATTTAAGGGGCGTGACCTACAGTTAAGGGGCGTGGCCCACATTCAAGGGGCGTGCCCTTTCATGAAACACTATTTGGTTACTCTTTGAGGTCTAATTCGTAGAGAAATATTTAGTAAATTAAGCCTTTTAAAGCTTACAGAGCAAGTAACATTGGTAAAGACTAGGAGCACTGCAGGTCTGATAACTGAATACTTACATGCAGTCTTAACGCCCTGCACAAGGTCGTTAGATACTCTTTTCCAACCAGCTAATCATCACATAAATCAGAAATCTAGTACAAAGTCAAGGAGAAAGGGTAAGACTGGAATCTCTGGGAACAGAACATGTAATAACAAAAGTAAGAATTCACAAATGAGGAAAAGGCAGTCTGGGGTGTAAAGAATGCTGAAAAAATGTATCTGTACAATCTAGTCATAAATTTATTTCACAGCCAGCAAGTGATGTCTATATACAAAAAACACAGTTTTATTCACATCTGTTGCTGCCTTCAAGTCTGGGCCATGAGGAGACTGAGGATTACTCAATTAACCATGAAAATGATATAAAATCTGCAAAAAGGAATTCTAACCTGAACATGCTAGAAAAGTTAATTCTTCTGCACAGAGAAAGAAGTGCCAAGTTTGCAAATTTTGCTTAGGCCTCGAACAAGGCCTAGCATAGAATGAGGCTAAACAGCTCTCTTTTGAGAAATCACATTACATAAAGTCTTAGACATGTCCTGAAATCAACACACAAACATGTTGCCACATTCTGGCCTAGGACCTAAAATAGAGTGCAGTCAGACCTACACACTACAAACAAAAACGAACCAAAACTTACTAATTAATATGTTTCGCATATAGAGAAATATGCCCCTTGTCTGCATTTTGGATGAGGCCTTTAAAATAAAGTTACATTATTAACTGGCACACAAATGAATCAGTAAATTGTGCAAAGAAATGGTAAACAAAATGGTTCCTACCGGTTCCTTCTTGCTTCAGAGGAAGGGATCGGCTAGCAACACATTGCATTTCTGGATGCTGGATGTGGCAAGTCAAGTAAACCTTTGAGGAAGACCTACTGAACTGAGTCTAGTGCAGTATTTTCTGGATTCGGTGGGATGACAATTGAGGCACACTCGATGTAGCTTTGAGTACTTAGCTACTAGCTTTACTCAGCCTACTTTGGTCAGCCCTGTGGAGAGTGGGATGCCAAGGGGATTAGATGGCCCCTCTTGAGTTAGAGCTTGGCAGTGTGGTGCATCTGGTTACAAAAGTAACCAAACAGAAAAGGCAGGGTGAACACTCTGTAGTTCTGTATGGGAGTGTCAGGACTAGGGTGACCAACTGGCATGGGTGCAAATTCAGGATGGGGAGTGTAGAAATTCAGGACAAAGGGTTAAAATTCAGAACAAACCTACTGGACAAAAGGTACGTTTTACAGACCCATCAGAGGAGGTTGCGCATTATTATGTAAGTAAGTAAATAGACAACCATTTAAGAACTAGTCAAAATAAGTTTATATCAGGTTGAACCAATCGTGTACTTCACGGTTTTTCGGTATGCACGCAGCTTTGATCAACTGTGCAGGTCTTTTTGTGATATTTCATATGATAATAATCTATATATATGGTTACAGCACTGGGTTGTCCAGTCTGATATTTTGTTTACAATTCATGGTTCTGAGCAGGCATGTTTGGTGAGAGAAATGGTCGGGAAGATCTGCTTGGATAGTCATTGTGAGATGTAAAGTGGCAAACATAAGATGCCGCTAATCCAGATCCAAACATATTCAACCATTTGCAAACCTATCCATCATGTATTCTTCCATCCATCATTTCACTCATCCATCCCTCCATCCACCCTTTTACTCATCCACCCATTATCCACCCATTCATCCACTCTTCCACCCATCCATCCATTCACTCATCCATCCATTTACCCTTTCACCCATCCAGCCACCCTTTCACTTACTCATCCATCCACCCAGTCACTCACCCTTAGACACATTCACCCTTTCAGTCATCCAAACATCCATCCTCACTTTTTCTCTCCATCCACCCTTTCACCCAATTCATCTCTTCACTCATCCATCTAGCCATTTGCCCTCTCACCTATCCAGCCATCCTTTCACTTTCTTATCCATCCACCCAGTCACTCATCCTTCCACCTATTCACCCTTTCAGCCATCCATTCTCCCTTTCTCTCTCCATCGACCCTTTCACTTAGCCTTCCATCCTTCCTTCCATCCACCCAACTATCCATCTACTCATCCACTCATGCATCCATCCATTGACCCTATCACTCATCCATCCTTTCAATCATCCATCCATCCTTTCACTCCTTCACTCATCTATCCAATCTTTTGCCCATGTACCCTCCCTTTCACTCACTCATCCATCCTTACGGCCACCCTTTCACACATCTGTTCATCCATTCACACTTTCACTTATCAATTAATCAATCCATCCATCATTTCACTCACCCATCCACCCATTCTCTCTCATCATCCATCCATTCACCCTTTCATTCATCCATTCACCCTTTCACTGATCCATCCAGCCATCCCTTCACTTACTCTCTCACCCACCTTTTCACAATAATTGTGAGCTGAGCCTTTGTAAGCAGCGTTGCAGACAGAAGAGACTCATCAGGAACTCACCCCTCGCTGTAGTTCCTAAAGCAAAGGGAGGCGTTCAAGATGCCCCTGCACATAGTCAATCTTAAACCTTGGAAGTCATGAGTCATGCATGATGCACAGTGCCAGGCCCTGAGGTGTCTGTGACATGGTGTTGTTTCCAGGGCTTTAAGTGGGATGACAAAACTGAGGGGTCTCTCCAAAGGGGGTGTTCAATGTAATTATGGGCGTAGCTTAAAACACATAAGCTACAAATCTGTGCTTAGCATAGTGTGCCGCCCGACTGGTATTTTGCTGCTTCTGTCATTGCGTTCAGATATATAATACAGCAAGTAATGTTACACCTACAACAAGCCAGAACTATAGGTTTTGTCAATGGTTGTTAGTTGCATAAAATAGAAAAGCTGCAACCATGACTTCCTTGAATGTAATATTGAAAATGCATCAGTTCTAAAATGACACCGAGAAAGAACTATAACCCTTTTTTTTTTTTAAACTTCTTGCACAGGGGGGGGGACCGGGGGGGGGGGGCTAAGGTGAAGATTGTGCGCTTTCAAAACATCACCTGGCCCCCACAGCCAGACCCATTCTTCCTCGCCCACTGTGCCCTGAATGTGAGGGGCTGTGGGCGAGGTGTTAAGACTATCACTGTTTCCCAGGCGGCGTGGGCTCCAGGGGGGCCATGGTGAAAATGGCTCAAAAGGCCTGAGAAACACCTGGCCCCCAGGGAGGCCGATTCTTGTAAACAATCACCCCCTCCCCAGCCACCCTCAGCGTGATTGCTTTGCAGGGCAGGGGGTGCAGTAGAGGCCACAGCTGATAATCGCTGTATGGCCTGCACAGTGAAGCGATTTCATTTCTGTCTCTGTCTCCATGCTGTGGGCCGTTTTTTTTCTCCCATTTCCCAGTCGACAGAGAGCAGACAGCAGAGAGCACTCTCTGTGGACTGGGAAAGGGGAGAAAAAAAACGGCCCACAGAGGGCACTGAAACAGCGGCCCTTCGGCCGATTCCCGAATGCCCGCAGTGCCAATCCGCCCCTGGGAAGAAGGAAAACACTAACTGCATGGTTTCCGTTTAGCCACAGTGATGTGCCCTGAATGATCAGCAAAAACTGAAACTGTTGTCTGGCTCTTCTTGCAATGCTTTGTCTCCCTCTGCTGTCAAAGTAGTGAAATTACAGGCATTTGAAAAAAACTGTGGAAAAAATGTGTTTTGTCATTGGCGAAGTTGTGTCACGAACCCCCACATGCATCATTGTGACATTTTGCACTTCTTAATTTGCGAAAAATAAGGAATCGCAAATTAAGAAGTGCAAAATGCTATGCATCATTATTTTCGGTATTCATTTGTGATTCGGTAAAAATCGCAATTTTTACCGAATCCCAAATAAATACCGAATTCTTAAGGTAATTTTCGCAATTCCCATTGATTCCTATGGGCCAAAAGGCCCATAGGAGTCAATGCAAATTGCGAGTGGCACTTAGAAAATTTCATGGGTGCAGGGGGGGGTCCAAAGGACCCCCCCATGCACCCCTGAAATGTATTTTTCGCATCATGTTTCACACGAAACATGAATGTTGAAAAAAAAAAATGTTCAGCTTTTTAAACACTTTTTCCAAATTTACCGAGTGGTTCAACCACTCGGTAAATTTGGCACCCTAATTGCGAATTTACAGTTTTAAATTTAATGATGCATTGCTTTTAAGAAATCGCACATCTGCGACTTCTTAAAAGCACCCGCAATTTTAGAACTCGCAAACATGTTACGAATTCTAAAATTGCTTCATGCATCCCAAAAAGCACTTTTGCATTCGCAAACGGCCGATTTTAAGGAATCGCACCGTTTGCGACTACAAAAATGCTTGATGCATGTGGGGGTAAAAAACGAAAACACCTCGGTGTCTTTTTGTGAGCCTCGGTCCCTTGCAGCCCCTGCGACAGGCTAAGTAGGGTTCAACCAAGAGTCCAGTGTGTAATACACGGTCGAGTCTTTATCAGAATGTACTTGCTTGAGAATGCTCATACATTCCTATTCTACGTTTCCCCTTAAGTTGGCATTCTGTTCCAAAACAGTTAGACTCCTATTTTCTGCTTGGGAGAGTCCGCTCTCGCCTACTCCTGCTCTTGAATAAAGGATCTTCCATTTTACACACCGTATCCGGCTTCTACTTTTACTACATTTTGGCGACGAGGATGGGATTTTATCAGACTGTACTTGCTTGAGAATGCCCATACATTATTATTCTGTTTTCCCTTGAGTTGGCATTCTGTTCAAAAGCAATTAGACTCCTGTCTCCTGCTTGGGAGAGTCTGCTCTCTCGCGTACTCCTGCTCTTGAATAAAGGATCTTCCATTTTACTCACCGTGTCCGGCTTCTACTTTTACTTCACAGGGCTTAGCGTGCTGTACCACGTCATGTCACGTTACGTCGTGTGAACGAGCCTCCTAGTCCTAAATAAGCCACCGCTGCCGCCGCCTCCTCCTCATCAATGGCGGTCGGCCTTCAATGCCTGTTGTGACTTTGTTGCATTCCTCAGTCTGTGTGACAGCACACGAGTGAGTGTTTACATTTTACATTGTGGTTGTGCGAAATAATGACCCTCAAGGCGCTGTTCATGTGAGATGGTGTGAATTGGAAGGGGAGTGGAAAGAAAAGAAGAGAGCTACCTTAATGGCCTTTTAAAAGTGACCCAAAAATGGGGTTTGCCTTAGATAGGTAGATAGTTTATTTCAGTCTTTTGCCGTCCATACAAAAAATCGTCTGCCCTCGGTTTTTAACGAATTTTGTCATCGGGATTTTTATGCAACGTCCTCATTTTGACTGCAAGTCTCTCGAAAGTGGGCCAAATAAAGGCAGGTGCACGGTACATGTCTGCACCCTAACCAAGCAGCTAATCACAGGGTGAATGAAGCCTCTTAGAGGCAGTCCAGTCCTACACTGGCAGACAGGGCAAGCCATGCCTGGTTTGTAAAACACGGGCAGACTTCTTTAGTTTAATTAGCTAACATGATGTCTGCAGATCAGAGGTTATGTAGTGTAGACATCAGGAACTGGAGAAGTCACCATAGGCTGCCCCTGGTAAGTTTAACTTCACATTGACTCTGGCATCTGAAGGCATTTGGGGGTCGGTCAGGCTGAATGGAGAATCTGTGTTAGCTTCCTAAGAGTAAAGAAGCCATTCGTACTGCTTGGCAGGCCTTTGGAGCCAAGAACAAGGCTTGGGTAGTGTTTATTACCTCCTCGCCTGTCTTCCTCTCACAGTCCTTACATATGAGTTTATCTCCATTCTTGCAGAATCTAATTACGAAACTTGACTTTACCTCCCCAATCCAAAACCGCCCCCATACAAAGGTAGTACAAATATCTCACTTGCTGGGGAGGACTTCCTGTTTCTTTTTTTGCAGCCGATTTCAAACTTGGCTACAGGTATGGATGTTTTTCTTTACTGTTGTTCTTATGGACCTGCTTTAGAGGTCTTTATGTTACATTTTTATGATCAGGCTTGTATGCTGGGCATACGTGATCACACAGCAGCATTTGGGGCTTGCTGAGCAGCCTGTGACGGCCTTGGGGGACTTTTTGTAATTTTGTAGTTTTTATTTTAACTTCCCCAAATCTGGTATTGCTTTAGGCATTTGGTCTGATGTGCGTTGGTGCAGGACGCTTTTGCAACATTGGACTTCTATTTATGGTGTTCGGGAGTGCGCTACGGCAATTACAGCGTTGCCTTGGCAATCAGCCGGCTTTATCAGAAAATGCTTTCCTCCGTCGTCCTGGTTGCGGTTTGAGTATTGCCTCACTACTATTTGTTAGGGAATATTTAACTGCACTTTTGCTGATTATTTCATCTGCATTATGAGTGATTTAGAAGATCTTCCCCCGCTGGCTGGGCCATTGGCCTGGGTTGCTCTGGTCCCTGATCTACAGGCCATCATTGCAGTATTTGTGGTGGCTGCAATTCATTCCTAGGATGGATCCTTCCATAGAAAGGGATGATGAGGACCTTAAGGGCCTTTTTGTGAAGGGCGCAGGTCTGGCTGAATTGATGCAACATATGCAGGATAATTTGGGCTTTGCAGAGTCTACTCCAGCACAGGCTGAAGATTACTTTTATTTCGCAATATCAGCGTGCTGAGCCAGAATCTTAGCCCTTGCATGCTTCCATTTGCCATGTGCTGATGAATGAATGAAATGATGTTGAAAAACAGTTGTTCTTCTGTTTCTTGTTGAAGTGTTACCCTCTGGATAGGTTTGGGGAGGAGTTCCCACCCTCTGTGAAAATTGCTAACATTATGGCTGGGTTGTCTACCCAGGGGGCTGTGGTGTCAGAGGATGATCTGCCCTCTGATGCTGTTGATAAGGATGAGGAAGGGGCAGTAAAAGAGGCCTATGTGGCTTTTAACTTTACGGTCCATGCTAATGCGAACTCCACTTATGCTATTTAGTCGCTCCTCACGGACTTCCATTCTTTGGCTGAAAAAATGCAGAAGGATGCAGGTTTTTCTGCCCTCTTGCCTGTGATGGAGCAGCAGGTGCGGTTTCTCATGGATGTCATGTGCATTTGCGGCAGTTTGAGCTCAGCCATTGTGGCCCTGCACAACATCTGGATGCACACCGGGAAGACAGATGCTGCTCAGAAGGCAGTTCTCTTGAAACTTCCTTTTATAGGTTCCAAAGTTTTTGGCAGTGATCTGGAGAAGCTGATTAAGGAGTCCGCTGAAAATTGGAAGCTGGTTTCTCCTGTTCATCCATTCGCCGAGAGCAGAGATTTTGGCTATAAACAGGCTTTTCCCACTGGTGGTATGGCTCCGCAATACCAGCCCTTTCGAGGCTGGGGTCATGGCTGCAGCACCTCTAATGCTGACAAATCCAAGTACTCTTCAGCTTCTACATCTTCTCCCGCCCCTCCCAAGGCATGACTGCTCCAGGTTTCTTCTGATGGGGGTCATCTGCAGTACTTTCAGGACATTAGGGCTCGTACTATTGCGAATGCATGGGCCATCCAAGTGGTCTCAGATGGATACAGGGTAAATTTCAGCACCTCACCTCCTCGCCATTTTGTTCAGACTCCTGTGCCTCCCTCCTTGGAGAAGTTGGCTGCACTTTTACCAGGGTTACAGTTGCTGCTCCAGAAGACTGCCATCTCCAGGGGAAATTTTCCATGGTTAGTAGTCCCTGCTTTTTCTGGTGCAGAAGGCATCAAAGGAGTTTCGCCTGGTGCTGGACCTCAAGGGGGTCAATCAGTATATCCCTCATGTACCTTTCAAGATGGTGTTTATCCAGCTGATTCTGCCTCTCTTACAGAAGGGGATTTTCCTGTCCTCCAACAATCTCATTGTGCCTATCTCCATGTCCCAATGCATCCATCACAACAGCAGTTCCTCTGGATCACTGTCCAGGGCAACCACTAAGAGTTCTGGATCCTGCCCTTCGGACTGGCATCTGCTCATCTGCTGTGTTCACCAAGCTCTTAGCTCCGTTGGTGGGTTTTTTACATTCTGAGGGTGTCCAGCTCATCTCTTATCTTGATGACTCGCTGATTGCCTCTTGTTCTTTTTCTAATAACCACATCGTGGTTCTCAAGGTGAGCATGATGGTGCAGTACTAAGGCTTCTTGATCAACTGGAAGAAGTCCCAGATCCTGCTGTCCAAAGATCTCCTCTTCATTAGGGCCCGCTTTAGGATAGACTTGGGGGAGATCTTTGTGTGGGAGGTGCGTTGTGTTCCTCTCCACTCTCATTTGTTCTCTCTCCTTCTTCATCCCTCAGTATCTACACAGGCATGGCTCTGCAGTCAGGAGGAGATGTCCTCTACATTGGCCCATGTCTCTTGGGGGAGAATGCACCTGTATCTTCTTGTTCAACATCTCCTGCGGCATTGGAACCCATTGTCTTGGGAGTACGAGACTCTGGTGCCAGTGACTTTTCAGATCCACAGGGATCTCCAGTGGTGACTGGACCCCCCTCATTTGTGCGGGGTTTTTTCTTTGGTTCCCATTCTTGTCCTGGTTCTCACGACCGATGCCAGTGGGAGGGAATGGGGTGCCACTCTGAGGGATTCTGCTGCACATGGGCGATGAAATCATACCCAGATGCTTCAGTCTTCGAATTGGAAAGAGCTGGCGACTGCTCTGAAGGACTTTGTTTTTCTGTCCCCTGTTGTTGCACACAGCAGTGTGTGTTCATACAGACAACTGGATTGTCCACTCTTATCTGAATCTTCAGGGCGGTATGTGCCCCTCTCTATTTCTCCTTTCTCTGAAGATTTGTCTATGGGTGGCGGTCTACCCTTAAGTCTTATGGCCGTCATTGACAGAATTGATCCATCTGGTGTCAGGACTGGGGTTTGTCATCTTCGTCTTGTGCTTCTACTCCAGTTTTGGAGTTCCTTTGGGATGGTTTTCAGCTGGGGTTGGCTGTTTTTACCATTTGTAGTTAATGGGCGGCAGTTCAAGCTTTTCATGGGGCTGGTGTTTTTTCTGTTGCTCTGCTGGTGGCCCGCTTGCTGAAGAATTGTATTCGTAGCCATCCTGTGGTTCAATCGCCGGGGCAGTTGTAACAGAAAGAGGACTGCACAAACACTCCAAACTAGGGTGACCATCTTGAAGTGGCACCGACCGACTGTATTAACCTACAAAAAACCTGTTAAAATCCACAAAGAAAGCTGTTTCTTAGGAACTCTCCCACAACCCGGCCAATCCGTTATCTCCTAGAAAGTTCCACCATCCTAATGACTATGGTCATAATAACTGCTGTTTACTGATCCAGGTCTCCCCGAGTGTGCCCAACCCTAGCCAACATGGTCAGTCCTGGTCTGACTGCCTCTGGTCTACCCCCCTAAACTCTTGAAAACCTCTAAAAAAGCCTTCAAACACCTCACCCTGAAAAACCATCCTGAGTCACTGATCTCTGACCTACGTTTCTGTGCGGACAAAGGCACTGTCATCAACAACCTCGTTTTCTATTGCAGAAGAATCCCCTCCTGGCGCAATACCTTTTCGCTACTCCTCAATGTACGCTCATCCAGGAACATTCCCTACGGCACTAAGCTCACAATAGTACCCTCAGCAACCCTGCGAGCTGACCTCACCATCACCCGCTACAAAAGCGGCACTGTATTGATCCAAGCTTCAACAAAAAACCTTGATAAATTTGCAGATCTCTTTACCATTCTCCGAAACTACGTGCATGACACTGGCAAGACGACCAACACCCGGCCTGACTTCAATCCGACCCCCCCTGTCCAACATGACTAACTTCCCCCAAACCACTTCTCCTAGAGTCTCCAACACAGTTCCTCCTAACCCCCCCAACTCATCTACTGGCCTGTTCGCGGGGAAGATGACTAACACCCGTCCTGACGTTCCTCCGACCCTCCTGCGCAACATGACTAACTTCCCACAAGTCACCCCTCTAAGGGGCAGATTTATGATAACTGGCGCATCCCCAGGGATGCGCCAGTTATATTGCGCCGCTGCTCCGCCACCCATGGTGCGCCGCATTTACAATGCGGCGCACCATGGGGCAAAAACGGCACAGATGCGTGACGCATCTGTGCCGTAAAGGTGGCGCATTGCTGGAGTTGCGTCGCAAGCACGACGCAGCTCCAGCAAGGCTCGGGGGTGCCCTATCTGACCAATGCTGCGTCAAGACCTACGCCTGCTTCAAGCAGGCGCAGGGTTTTGACGCAGCATTGGCCTGAAAGTGACTGAGTGAAATCTTATAGATTTCACTCAGCCACTTTTGCGAAGCGCACCTGCCCCGGAACGCCCACCCTGCGCCAGAACGCCCACAAGTGGCGCAGGGCTTTACAACGTGACGCATCTGCCTAGATGCGTCACGTTATAAATGGGTCGTAGAGATGCGCCACGTTTACGCCGCAGCTGCGTGACGCAAACGTGGCGCATTACCAACATAAATCTGCCCCTAAGAGCCTCCAACGCAGTCCCTCCTAACCCCCCCCTGCTCATCTACTGGCCTTGCTAACACTTGCACCACAAGACCACGGGTCTCCTCCCCTCTATCTACCCCCACTGTCCCCACTGTTTCCAACACAGTACACCCTAATCCCCTCAGTCCTCCTACCAGTCTTCCCAACGCAATTGACCCGAGACCCTTGATCCCCTCCCTTCATTCTCCTCACTCGGAATCCACGATTTCCAACACAGCACACCCCAACCCCCTCAGCCCTCCTCCTACCCCCCGAACTAAAGCAACCCGGGACCCTTGGTCTCCACCCTTCATGCCCCCACTGGGACTCTAAGACCAGAACGTCTTCAACGACTTTTGCTGATGCAAGTCAAGCTAGCCCCGCTGACACTCAATCCACCCCTTCTATGACCCCTAATACAGCCCATCCTAAACCTCCCACCCCCCCTCCACAGATATCCACACTCATGCACTCCAGAGCCACCAAAATAATTCAGAGCATCCACTCCTCCATCCTGGATCTAAAGAACCTCCTTCACCTTGCCGAACTTTCCTTCGTTAGCCTCATGCCTCAGCTGAATTCCTCCTCCCCTCATATCCCAGAGCTCTCCAAACGCCCACTACCGACATCCTTGAGGCATTTTCGCCCTCGTAAGCACCCTAGCTGCCTATCTGAGGAGGAAACCCTTGACCTCGCCCTCTCCTACAACCTTTCCCTCGTCACAACAAATAATAAATAATAAATAATAATAAATCCACATTTGTAAAGCGCACAATCACCCGCAAGGGTCTCTAGGCGTTGGGGGCCGTCGGGAAGATTAAGCAAGCTATTGCCCAGAGTCACATGGTGCTGGGCTAACCTGCCACCGGCGCCGGGGATCGAACCGTGATCCCCAGATTCCAGCGTCAGTCGCCCTGGCCGCGGCGCTACACCTCTTCCTGTAGACCTCACTGAAAAGGAAATCCATGACATTCTCCAGGACCATAATGCAGCCCCTATCACTCCTTGTCTATCAGACGTGAGTGCTGCACACCCCATCTGCACGGTTGCTATCAACCCCTGCAGATCAGCTTCCCTCTGTAACAGAAGGGTGATCAGAAGTAATCTAGCGCCTGTACACCTGTCTGCCCGACTCCCGAAACCACCTCCCTCCCCTCTCTGACTGGTCTCTTAATTAACTGCCGATCGGCAGTAAAGCATGCCGCCGATGTCGCTGCTCTCATTCTGAACAATAACACAGACTTAGCTATTCTAACAGAATCATGGCTTAATGATTCCTCATCCCCATGACTTGACCTCTTAGTCCCCCCAACTTTAACATCTCTAGGCGGCATCGCCTGCATCCATCGCTCTAACCTTGTCACAGAGCTTCTGGTGGACACTACAGATTCCTGGGAATATCTAGCCCTCTCAATCTGCAGTAACACCACACAACTATGCAACCTGCATATCTTTTACCACGCCCCAGGCATGAACAACCCCTTCACTGACTACCTCATGGAAATCATCACAGCTAAGAGCTCCCCCGACATCAAAGACATTTTCCTCGGAGATTACAACCTGCACTGGAACGATCTTAAGGATCCTCCTGTCAACGCCAATAAAGACCTCCTGGCCGGTCAAGCCCTGACCCAAGCTTGTTCACTTCCAACCAATTCGAAAGGGGCCACTCTTGACTGGATGATCTCTAAGGAGGCAACCATCAAGCTTATCTCTACAGACCCCTGTGACTGGTCTGACTTCCACGCCATCACCTTCCTTCTACCTGGCACCCACAAGACAAGGGCACCACAACCGGTGCTCCCTAAACGTTGGGTCAGAGACACCAAAAACCTAAACCACAATGAACTTGAGATCCGCTGCAAATCCGACCTCCCCCCTCACCCCCACATATCACATCGGTCAGTGACCTCAATGATCACTACTCCGCAACGATGTCGAACATTCTGGATGACCTAACCCCTCTTAAACTAAAAAGAGCTCAAGTCAAAGATAGAAACCCATGGTTCACTGGGTCCCTCAACGACGAGAGGAGATCCCTCCGACAAGCCGAAAGAATCTGGAGACAGCATCCCTCGGCCGATCACCTAAAACTTCTCCGCCAGGCCAGAAATACATACAGCAAGAACATCCTCAACTCAAAAAAAGAGTTCTTCAGAGCGGAACTAGGAAATGCCCAGAACAGACCACGCAAACTCTTTGAGCTGGTCAAACACCAATCGAACAAATTGTCCAAAACAGCGAAAGAAAACCCCACGTCGCTCATCTCATCCGAGGAATTCTCCTCGTTTTTCGCAAACAAAATCAAAACCTTAGGTAACGAACTTAGTGCTGCCTCACTCCCTCTACTGAACCATGACTTTCCGCCTCCTCCCCCCTGCCTCCATAGTCCACACCTAAGAATCTAGCACACTGCACCGATTTCTCACTCTACGATGAAGATTCTGTCGCCAAAATCCTTTCCACCTTAAAGCCGAACAACCATTTCAACGATCCACTCCCTTCAAACTGTCTTGTGACCGCTGCCCAATCCATTATTCCCAGCTGGACTGCGATAATCAATGCCTCTCTCCGGCAGGGATCAATCCCGGACTTTCTGAAAGCGGGCCAGATCCTCCCCATTCTGAAAAAGCCGTCGCTGGACACAGCCTCCCCTGATAATTTTAGACTGATTTCCAACATTCCTCTCTTGGCTAAAGTGCTGGAGAAGTGTGTGCAGCTATAGCTAAGTCACCACATCAACAACTTCCATCTACTCGATGACTACCAATCTGGCTTCCGACCGGGACACAGCACTGAAATCACCATGCTCCACATCGTCGATGATGCTCTACAAGCCCTTGACCAAGACAAACCCTGTCTCCTAATCCTCCTAGATCTATCCTCGGCCTTCGACACGGTCAACCACGGGATGCTACTTGAACACCTCAAACTTAGGATTGGATTAGATGGCACAGTCCTTGACTGGTTTAGTGCCTACCTCCATAACCGATCTCAGAGATTCCTAGTCAACGGCAACCTATCCGCTCCCTCCTTGGTCACGGTGGGAGTCCCTCAAGGATCAACGTTGTCCCCCACCCTCTTCAACCTCTACTTAGAACCCCTTGCCGAAGTCCTTCGCACTGCAAACATCTCCTACCATATGTACGCCGACGACACTCAGATCTTCATAAAAATCTCATCTCTTGAGGAGATCCTCACCTTGAATTAGGCCCTGAAGCTAACCGTCCAATGGCTCTCCTCCAACCAACTCAAACTCAATGCTAAGAAAACTGAGTTCCTCCTAATCTCCCCGCCCAAAAGCAACTCTGAGATCCAGACATGGATTAAAGCTATCACAGCCTTAAACTGTCCCCCGACCATTGTGGACTCGGCCAAATCTCTGGGAATTACCTTAGATTATAACCTAAACATGCAAGACCACATCAACTCAATGGCCAAATCTGCCAGATTCCACCTGAGCTACCTATGGAAACTGAAACCCTTTCTTGACGCTCCCAACCTAAAACTTGCAGTCCAATCATTAGTTATTTCTAGGCTGGAATATGGTTGCTCCACCCTCTCTGATTTACCCACGATCTCCCTAGCACCCTTAAAAGCCTGCCTCAATGCAGCCGCCAGACTACTTACCGGCACTAGGAAATTTGATCACATCACTCCTCATCTGAAAGCGTTGAACTGGCTTCCTCTCGAGGCTAGGATTCATCTCAAACTGCCATGCATCACGCACAAGGCCCTACACTCAAACTCCCCTGCGTATCTTGCACAGAAACTTGTGATATCCGGAGGAAGCACAAATTCACGATCGGCCAGTGCCCTCCTGCTCCAGCCTGCACGCTTTCGGAAAAACAAAACCTATATGCTGGGGGTTCGCTGGGGCTGCACCAAGAATATGGAACTCCTTCCTACCCGCCATCAGAAGAATCCCCTCTCTGTCACGCTTCAAAAAGGAGGCTAAATCCTTCCTCATGGGTAAATTTCTTGGCTAAACGCGTTCCACAACCACCTCAAAGACTACTGCCCTCATCCTGCGACATCGCCCCACCAAGAAACCGGGGGTCTGCCTTCAGTAATTGTAATTGTAATGTTACCCTTGTATTCCTCCATCCCTCTGGTACCCAGTACCCCCTCCCCCCTAATGTACAGTACTCTTGTGATATCCTGCCTTTTGTATGACTCTTTGACTCTGTAAAGCGCTCTGATGCCCTAACGGGTCAAGTTCGCGCTCTATAAAACACTAAAATAAATAAATAAAATAAATAATAAATAAATATGTGTCCTTTGATTTTGGTTCTGCTGTTTTGAATTCTGTGGCTCCTCCGAGGTGTAAGGTTTTTGGCTCATTGAATTGACTGCTCTTGTTTTTGCTATCCTTATGGTGTGTTTTCTTTCGAAATCCGTTCCTCGGCTTCGGTACGTGCTCATAAGTAAAGACTGTGAGAGGAAGACCAACAAGAAGGTAATGCTCGGTTACTTACCAAGTCATTTTCATTACTCCGAGTCCATGTCTTCCTCGTCACAGTCCCGAGTTCCCACCCACCTCTTCCTGTTGTTCAACTGATTTCATTCTAGTCCTTATTATTCCGGGAAGTCCTCCCCAAGAAGTGAGGTATTTGCATTACCTTTGGATGGGGCCACCTCGGATTGGGGAGGAAAAGTCAAGTTTGGTAATTAGGTTCTGCAGGAATGTAGATAAACTCATACATAAGTAACTGGGACGAGGAAGACATGACTCGGAGTAATGAAAGTTACTGGTAAGTAACCGGGCATTCTGAGTTCTTAACTTCTTCCTCAGAAAATGGGAGAGTCATCAGGCCTTGCAAGGCCTTTCAAGGTGCAGTTGGCAAAATAATGGTCTCATTCTATGTCCTGTTAAGCTGGAGCCAATGATTTCTCATCAAGGCTTAGGTCGCGAGAAGCATGTAATCAACTTCTAGGCAAATTGAGAGGATAGCCTTCAATTTCACAGACCATGCATGTCATATGGAATGTCACCTCATATTGCATTAACATGGCTTAGTGAACTCACCCAGAGACCATAGGTGCAGTAGGGTCCATTTATCCTTTCACCCTTCTGGGTTCGATAAAATGAGTAACATAAAAGTTAGGTATTGATAACATCCATCTGTCAAGCAACATTTCAGTTTGCCATGTGTGCATCATTATTATTATTATTATTATCATTATTATTATTGCTACCATTATTATTACTTGTGGACCCCGTTCCTCAACCAGGCTATGGAGCTGGTCCTGCTGTGACACAGTGTTGGTGCTACAGCGCCCAGATAAATGCGGTGGAGCATGCGTGCGGACACCTAGCGCCACCCAGAAATTAAAACCTTTGGTTTCTGGTAGGAGTCATTCAGATCTCATGGATCTCTGGCAATGGATCACTTCACTGTGGGGAGAATTCTCTTCCACCAGGTCTCTTGGTTCTAGGTTGGGACTCCCTCATAGTTCCCTCTGTCCAGGTTTGGGTACAACCTTAGATGATGACAAGTAAACATCTTCCCAACAACTTAATATTTTATGTTTTCAGTAAAAATGTTTGATTTGCTTTGTAAATACTGCAGTCCAGTCTTGAAAACTGTTTTGTTTCCTTAGTTCAATCGTCCTGATGGTATCCAAGGGAAGACTCCTCTCAAAAGGACCATGGACAAAAGTTCTGGAAAAGCTCGGAGCGCAGAAGGATGTGAAGTTAAAAGGTATGTGTATGTCCCACTATGAAAACACACGGTAGGAAGAGGAGGATGAGCTGTGTGTGGAGGTAGAGCTGTGTATTTAAGGGAAGATGATCACAGAGGGGGAGCTGTGTACGGAAAAGGAGCAATGCATGTAGAGTGAGATGAGAGATGTGCATGGAGTGGGAGCTGTTCATGGAGGGAGGGCTATGCATGGGGCATGAGCTGTGCATGGAGGACCAATTGAGGATGGAGAGGGAGCTCATGGAAGGGTGACAGCTGTGCATGTAGGAAGAGAAACACATTTAACAGGAGCAGTGCAAGGAGGTTGTCAATAGAACCTTGCATAGAGGAGAGCTGTGTATGGAGAAAGGGTTGCGCATGGAGGAAGAGCAGTTTAGATTAATCGATATTTTTATGCAACTTGAATGATCAACTCATTTAAGCAACAGAGATCTAATAGGCAGAAACATCTAGGATCACGGGGAGAGACGCACCTTGATAGAAGTTCAACTACAGGGGTCTCTCCTCCCATGAGGCGTGTAGGAAACCACCATAGGGTTTATTGAAAATCTTCTGTGGTAGAGTGTAACACAGGTCAACCTACCCAGTGGTAACCTCATACTGATATTTTGGTAAGAAAGGAGCCCAGTTCATTTTTCATTATTCTTGTCCTGATGAATGCTGTGGACCCTTTGGGCCAAAAAGGCAGAAACATGTTGACAGATTTAGCCACTACGGTGGCGGGGCAATAATCCCCCCTTTTTTCACTGTTCCTGTAATTTTAATACCATATAATTGCCTTTCTGAATAAATGTAATTCGGCAATTATACTGGTTTTTAAAAACTTCACTAACTCTCACGGGACCCCACTTAGTCTTAGAAGTGCCTCCCTGTCTCCAGGTGAAAGCCCGCTCTGTATCAAACCAAGTTTTTAGAGAGCGAGGACTGACAATGATGAAGCATGACACCTGGTGGTGTGTGAGGACAGTCCTTCACTTTTTGTGAGATGCCAGCGTCTTCATTTAGTATCCTTTTAAGTTTCGGTCACTAATAAAAAACACAGGAGCAGCTTCTTTTCTGTATTCATCTAAGAGCATCCCTGATTCCAAATTGTGAGAGCAATAGCTCTCAATTTCTTTCCAAATGTTTTTATTTGTGGGCAATTCCAAATAATATAGGTCCAGCTGCTGTCTGCTTACAGTAAGCATCTAAAACATGCATCCAGTATTTGAGGATATAATTTTTGCATATAACCATTTAGCACAGAATTGCATTCTTCTAAAATGTGCAATGCAGTGTTATAATTATTGATCTTATCCAAGGCTGCTACTGGAAGTTGAATATTTTCCTTAGCTTGCCACTTATCTTGTGCTTTCCGATATAGTTGCCTATCGTTATTCTTCCTTTGATAGATCAACATGTATTAGACTCTATCAAGTCTTCCATAAAATCCAATCTTGACACAAGCAGCACCAAGTCGATATCTTTTAAGAAATGTCTAATCTGCACATACAACCATTTTAATACATCCATACAGTATCTAATGCCAGGCTCGATATCCCCCCCTCCGCCTCCCTGTCCTTCCAGGCATCTTTATTAATAAAATCAAAAATCGTACTATAAGCACTACTTTCCCATTTTTGTACAATGCTTTTCTCTATCAAGAGATGGTCTTCTACACCTATGTCGGTTAAGAGTGTAGACTCTTTAATAAATGGTACATTATAAAACTTAAATAACTGTGATTTCTGCTTTATTAGCCATTGTAGAGTCTTGTATCTAATTTTCTTGGGATTTTTTGTAAGTCTTAAAAAGTCTAGAATTTTATACTCCTGGAATATCCTTTCGATAAAACAGTTATCTATATCAGGCATCTCAGTGGATCTACAAAATATAAAAGTTTTATGTGCAAAATTCACACAGTAATATTGTCTAATATTGGAGAGAGCTGAGCCTCCTTCCAGAGTTGGTCTATATAAAGTGTCTAGTGCTTGTCTTGGTATTTTATTTGCCCAAATAAATGTTAAGAATAAACCCTCTAGCTCTGTGAAAAATGTAATCTATAAAGCACATGGTACAGCAGAGACAAGAAAGTTGAATAAAGACGGTATAGACATACGAATTAAGGCCACACATCCCAATAATGAAATTGGTAGATATAACCATTTTGCCAACAGTGCATTCATCTTACACCTCGCCGGACACACACTCAACGCCGTCTTCTCATCCAGCAAAGACATCGCCTTCAGCCACGCCACAGGACTCCACTGGACGGACCACAGCTGCGTCCACTTCACCTTCAGAAGAACGACGATCCACCACCACCAGCAACAGGTTGCCCGAAGAAGCTGGAACAAGATCACAGCCGACCAGCTCGCCGCTTCCCTGAGTCAGCACCCTCCCGCCAGCTCAGCGAACCCCAGCCAAGCCGCCGACAACCTTACGAAGTGGATCAGCAACTGCGCGGACGAACTCGCCCCTTTGAGGACCCCGCCCAGCAGACCCGGCAGCAAGAAAGCCCCATGGTTCACCGACGAACTCAAGAGCTCCAAGAAGGACTGCCGAACCCTCGAGAAAGTCTGGAGAAGGGAACCAACACCGGACAACATGACCACCCTCAAGCTCGCCACCCGGAAGCACCACCAACTGATCCGCGCCACCAAGAGAACTGCATTCCAGGACCGGCTTGACAACAACGCACACAACTGCAAGGAACTCTTCAACATCGTGAAAGAGCTCTCCAACCCCAGCGCCGGAAACAACGACATCACCCCATCGCAAGACCTCTGCAACTCCCTCGCCTCCTACTTCCACAACAAGATCACGGACATTCACAACAGCTTCAACATTCAACCATCGCACACAACGACCGCAGCAACGCCGCCCACCACCACCCTCCGCGCCTGGACTCCGATCAGCACCGATGACACCGTCCGCATGATGAACTCCATCCACTCCGGATCTCCGACCGACCCCTGCCCTCACCACGTCTTCAACAAGGCCGACGCTGTCATCGCACCCCACCTGCGGGACATCATCAACACCTCCTTCGACACCGCCACCTTCCCGGAGGGCTGGAAGCACGCCAAGCTCAGCGCTCTACTAAAGAAACCCACTGCGGACCCCACCGAACTCAAGAATTACCGCCCTATCTCGCTCCTCCCGTTCCCAGCCAAAGTCATCGAGAAGACCGTCAACAAACAGCTGGCCGCCCTCCTCGAGACGAATGGATCCCTCGACCCCTCACAGTCTGGCTTCCGTGCCAACCACAGCACCGAGACCGCCCTCATCGCTGCCACCGATGACATCCGAGCCCTGATGGACAACGGAGAAACAGCGGCCCTCATCCTCCTAGACCTCTCCGCGGCTTTTGACACTGTCTGCCACCGCACCCTAGTGCAGCGCCTCAGCAACGTCGGAATTCAGGAGAAGGCACTGGAATGGATCGTCTCCTTCCTCGACGGAAGAACACAGAGAGTCCGTCTACCACCGTACAAGTCAGAGGCCACCGGAGTCATCTGCGGCGTCCCTCAAGGATCCTCCCTGAGCCCCACCCTCTTCAACGTCTACATGAGCCCCCTCGCGACCATCGCACGCCAACACAACCTGAACATCATCTCCTACGCCGATGACACCCAGCTGATCCTCTCCCTGACCAACGACCCCGCCGCTGCCAGAGCCAACCTTCACGAAGGAATGAAAGATGTAGCCGAGTGGATGACGACCAGCCGCCTGAAACTGAACTCAGACAAGACGGAAGTCCTCATCCTGGGTTCCTCGCCCTCCGCCTCGGACGACTCCTGGTGGCCCCCCGCCCTGGGCACCGCACCCACACCGACAGACCACGCACGCAACCTGGGCTTCATCCTGGACTCCTCCCTCTCCATGACCAGACAAGTCAACGCCGTCTCCTCGTCGTGCTTCAACATCCTGCGCATGCTACGGAAGATCTTCCGGTGGATCCCCACCGAAACCAGGAAGAAGGTCACCCAGGCCCTCGTCACCAGCCGACTGGACTACGGCAACGTCCTCTACGCCGGAACCACCGCCAAGCTCCAGAAGAGACTCCAGCGGATCCAGAACGCCTCAGCCAGACTCATCCTCGACATCCCCCGACGCAGCCACATCTCCGGACATCTGAGAGACCTGCACTGGCTCCCCGTCAACAAGAGAATCACCTTCCGTCTCCTCACCCACGCACACAAAGCCCTGCACGATCAAGGCCCGAGCTACCTCAACAACCGCATCAACTTCTACGCTCCCAAGCGCCACCTCCGATCAGCCAGTCACGCCCTCGCCGCCGTCCCCCGCATCCGAAGAACGACAACAGGAGGAAGGTCCTTCTCCTACCTGGCCGCCAAGACCTGGAACTCCCTCCCGACCGACCTGCGCCTGACCCAAGACCACCTCTCCTTCAGGAAGAAGCTCAAGACCTGGCTGTTCGAGCAGTAGCAGCACCCCCCCCTCCCAAGCGCCTTGAGACCCTCCGGGTGAGTAGTGCGCTCTACAAATGTCCTTGATTGATTGATTGATTACAAAATAATGGAACATAATTTAATGCATACAAATCATTACCATTTTCAGAAACCCAAATCCCTATGTACTGCTTTGGTTTTGCATTCATTAGTTATTGAAATTCTGGCCCTAGTTTATCCTGTGTACAATTATAAAATAGGATTTCAGTTTCTAACTTATTGATCTCGTATCCACCTAGTTCTTGAAATGCTTTAAAAATCCCAAATACATGTTCCTGACTGCTACTCTTGGGCTTAGGCCATAGGGCGATATCGTCAGTGAATACTTTTATGTTCGACATCCCATTAATAGGTGCCTCCACATATTCGTTAGTTCTGGCAATTGCTAGTGGTTGTATAAACAGTGAAAATAATATTGGAAATAGTGGACAGCCCTCCCGTGTACCTCTATTCACCTTACAAGTGCCAACATTCCTTGAGTTAATGATTACCTGTGCGGTAGCTCCCTTATACAAAGACTTTATTATATGAATCAAATTATCTGGAAGCCTGAATTCCCCAAGAATCCTAAAATGACTCTCCCAGCATACTAAATCAAATGCCTTTTCAGCATCTAAAAATATCACTTGCGCGGGCACTTGATTTTGTGTCATAAAATCTTGCGTTTCGATAAGAAAAGTTGTGTTTGTACATAGCTGCCTTCCTTCAACAAACCCATATTGATCGGAATGGACAACAGAGCCTATGGCTCTACTTAATTGGTTAGCCAAGAGTTTAGTAAAAATCTTAGAATCCACATTAAGTAGACTGATTGGTCTATAGGACTTAATAGTTTCCTTATTTTTAAATCTATCTTTAGAACACTTACTACACCACTATTCTAACCGCTTAACCGCGGCGGCAATTGCGGTAGTGCGAAGGGGTTATGAAAAGGCGGGGGCTCCCCTCCCTTTAGTATGTAATTCACAAGCTTTAAAATCTCTATATTTAAAGTTGTTGCAAACTTTTTATACAATTCTGAAGGGATTCCATCCCCTCCCCAAATGATTTACCATTAGCCAAAGATTTTACGACTTTCTCTATCTCATCTAGAGAAAATTCGGCCATCAACTTCTTTATTTGGCTGTTCTTCAGCTGTGGAATTGGGGGCTTACTTAAAAATTTCTTCAACAGTCTTGTATCAATCTGATGGTGCAGGTTATATATTTTTTCATAATGTTCCAGATAAGGCTTAACTCGCATAAGCATTACACTTGCCTGATGTAACTCAGTCTCCACCTTCAGCCTTTTCAGTTATAGCGCTTTTTGTTTTTGCATCCCGTTGGTGGTAATATATCCTCAGATGGTTGCATTGAACGCCTCCCAAACATTCTCTACTCGGGCAGTATCAGTATTTATCCAAAAATAACTTACAATCTCGTTATTTATCTCTGTGCTCCATTGTTCATCCTCTAAATTGACTTTATCAAAAGTCCATCTTCCAATTTGTCTTTCTATCTTAATCCCCGTAATTTCCATTTTGACCATAGCGTGGTCTAAAAAAGCATTTTGTAGGTGCTCATATTTAATTAAATCCAGACTATGGGAAGATAAGAAAATAATCTATTCTTGAGGCAGTAATATTTAGTTGAAAAATACGAACATTCGTACTTTTGCGGCTGTTTATTTCGCAACGGGTCTTTTAAATTTAGTTCGCTCCAACAATCTTTTAATGCTTTAGCCATTCATGGCTTATTTTGCTTACGAACATTGGTAGAGGAATCTAATTCCAGATTTTACTGTAGATTAAAGTTCCCTCTTATAATCACTAGGCCCAGGATATAGATTAAGGCTTGTTTCAGCTCCCTTAGGGGGGTAGGGTTATCTAATATTGGTGTATATATTGTAGCTAGAGTCAGTCTTGTTTTATTTAATATACCACTAATTATAACTCATCTCCCTTCTGTATCTGCCTGAGTGAAAACTACTTGGAATGGCAAATGTTTGTGAACATATATTGCAACTCTACTTTGTGCTAGACTTGCTTTTGAAAGACATTGAGAGCCAGCCCATTGCTAAAACAGTTTATGTGCATTGTCTTTTTTTTTGTTAAAAAAATGTGTTTCCTGTATAAATATAATATCTGGGCAGTGCCCTCTCAACCACATATCTATTGCCTGTACTTTTCGATTATTAGTAAGGCCGTTGGCATTAAAAGATATTATCTTCAATATCTCTTTCTCCATACAAACTCATGTCTTGGAACTGCCTGTATCGAAAAAATTTACGGCACTCATTCTGTTTCCTTTTCCCTATCTTTTCTTCGTTGTGCTTCTTTAACCTGAGCAAATTTGTCATGATTTCTTCTTCTCTCATAAATCTTTTTTCATAATTCTAATATGGCTATCTCCACTTTCAATTATCCTCAATACGCCTATTGATCCTGGTGCCTCTGAACTCTCCTTTTGTTTCTCTTGCTGTACCCCAACCCACACTGCAACTCCCTCCCATACACCCTCCTGTGGAAGATTTGCCCACACCTCCTTCCCTCCCCTCCCCATTGATTTGGGTGTTGTATTACACCCTTGTGCGTGTATCCCTTCCTTGCACTAGAATCTACTTCCAGGAAAGGGCCCCCCTTCCATCACCCCCATCATACCCCATAATTATATATTACATTGCCCCCTGCAGTCGGAATGCTCAGTTAGCACCTACATAATTTAGATTTTAGTTAGACAGTTTCATAAGAAGTGCTTGTGCTTCTTCAACATCATTAAATAGAAAGAATTGACCACACCTCCTTCCTCCCCTCCCCATTGATTTGGGTGTTGTATTACACCCTTGTGCGTGTATCCCTTCCTTGCACTAGAATCTACTTCCAGGAAAGGGCCCCCCTTCCATCACCCCCATCATACCCCATAATTATATATTACATTGCCCCCTGCAGTCGGAATGCTCAGTTAGCACCTACATAATTTAGATTTTAGTTAGACAGTTTCATAAGAAGTGCTTGTGCTTCTTCAACATCATTAAATAGAAAGAATTGACCACACCTCCTTCCTCCCCTCCCCATTGATTTGGGTGTTGTATTACACCCTTGTGCGTGTATCCCTTCCTTGCACTAGAATCTACTTCCAGGAAAGGGCCCCCCTTCCATCACCCCCATCATACCCCATAATTATATATTACATTGCCCCCTGCAGTCGGAATGCTCAGTTAGCACCTACATAATTTAGATTTTAGTTAGACAGTTTCATAAGAAGTGCTTGTGCTTCTTCAACATCATTAAATAGAAAGAATTGACCTTTCACCAATACCTTAAGTTTTGCTTGTTGAACAATGGAGACTTAGCATTAAACAAGTCAATCATTTTAACAAATCCTCCACGTCTCCTTGGGGTAATTGCTGACATGTCTGCGAAAATTTTACATTTACACACTTCTGGCATTGAGAGAGTCCTTCTCTCAATAGCCTGGTTTAAAATGCGCTCCTTCACCCTATAGTCTGCAAAGTTAAGAAGTATTGTACGTGGATATTTCACATTTGCATATTTCTGAGCTGGTACCCTATGAGCTCTAGTACTGGTCAGATCCCCATCCAACTCTGGTATTGCTTTTCTCAGAAGTGTCTCAGACCATTTCAGAACTTGGGTGTCCTCGCATCCTTCTGGGATGCCCACCAGACGGAGGTTAGAGCATCTGTTATAATATTCTAAACATTGTAGCTTGCTTTCAATTAAGTGTTTATGCTTCTCGATATGGATAACTTCCTTCTGCATGCTTGCTACCTTATCCTTTGAGGTTGAGACTCGACTTTCTGCCTCCTTTGGTCTTTCTGGAATAAGCAACATATGTTCTTCCATTTTAGAAAGTCTTGTATTGCTATTTCTTCTACTTGCGACGCTTTCAGATCTTTTATGTCCTCGAGTATGTTTGAGTATTTATTGAAATGATTCTTCCCTTTCATTCTTTTTTTGGAATTTATTTTTATTTCCTGTCTGAATATCTGTCATCAAAGGGGGTACTTGTATAATACCCTGAGACTGATGTATACCCACTAGGAGAGACGCATTTTGTCATGGGGCTGTCTCCATCTCGATGTGTTCCACTGAAGGCAGCTGAGAGTCAGACTGTATCTTAGTTTGTTTTGTAAATAGGGGGTATTGATTGGGGCATGTTGAACTAATGTTTCCTACTGGGCTACTGTTGTTGCCGTCATGATTATCTAATGTATCAGGATCTATTAATACATCCAAGAGCTGCAGACATTTCACCCCCACTTTCTTACTCCGGTCCTTTCTCGAATTGTTTCCTGTCTCTTGCCCAGTTTATGAATTTCGCTTTGCAGATATAACCGCTGAATCACAATGTTTGACTACGTTCGATCCCAATGGAGGTAGCTCTGTAATCAAGTTCTCAGAACTCAGGGTTTAGCAGCACACCGGAGGAAAGCTCGACCCGTCTCTGTAGCGGTCTAGTTATTCACCCTAGCTGGGTGAAGCCCCGGAAGCACCCACACACAATGTTTCACTCTCTGGCCAGTCGTGGCCAGAGAGCATAAATAAAGGGGCCGGGGTCGCTCGGGACTTCCGGCCCAGACGAGTAATCCTGAGTGTCTGTCCTGTGATTTCACTGCGCAGTGGTAGGCCCGCATATGGTGCCTGAGAGTGCATGCTGTCCTGAACCTCCACAGTCTTGACTTCTCACTGCGGCACGCTCACTTTTACTTCCAGAGAGAGCCGTGTCGACTGCAGGTCTTCCCCAGCTTTCCGATCCTTGGTGCAGGTGTTCAAAGATTCCAGGGTCGGGAGTGTGCACTAGCGGCAGCATGTGTGGGAACCATCTGCAGTCATCGCCTCCTAAAGCCGCCTCAGTAAACACCGCATCCCGAGGAAAAAAATCGCCCAATGCAAATTTGAGTGCTTAATGTCACCAGGGATATGACGTGCTAGATAAATAATGCATCAGAATGCCCAGGAGAGCATGTTAATCATTGCAAGTGATCTGGAAAGTGCGCTGTAGACACCAATACAATGCAATAAACAGGGCCGGCTCTAGGCTCATGGTGGCCCTGGGCAGGGAGCGTAGGTAGGGGGCCCGGAAGAGGGGGTCCAGGCGGGGCGCGCAGGCAAGTAAAGAGGGGAGGGGGTCAGGGTGTTTAGAATTGGAACAGAGCCGGAGGCCGCCAAATCCCTGCCAGGGGCCACCTCGCAAATATGTATCCATCCTCAGAGGATTAATATATTAAGGATATATATTGGCGTGGTGGCCCCTGGGGTTTGGTGGCCCTGTGCAGGTGCACAGCTTGCACATGCCTAAAGCCGGCCCTGCAATAAAATGCCATACAATCAACCGTTCAATATACTAGTGATGTTGACAGGTGTATGCATTTATACAAGTGTGACGCTCGACGGGCCAAAGGAAAGGTCTCCAGTGATCCTTATATATAGGGGGTGAGCCCTTATTTTACACAGTTTTCAGTAAAACAAAATGCACAGTCATTTCTGTGGCTCTATAAATATTTCTCCTTTCACTAGAACGCACAAAGTGGACCCGCATTATCTCAATGTCAAATATCAAAGGGGCCTTCAACGCACCTCTTATGGGAACATATGTTGATAAGCGTTCTGCCCAACTTACTTAGGAAACGGAGAACATATTGAGTAAAGAATATTTGACATTTTTACATGTAACGGGTACATTTCTCACTACTTAGCCTCTTAAAGTATTGTTTACCTTAACATCTTTCTCCTTTTCAGATAAAATGGCTTTTGTTGGATTCAAAGGAAGCTTCCGGCCCACTTGGAGTAAGCTTCTCACCGACATGGATGCCATTAAGATATTCCAAGCTGTCCCGATCCCCGTGATGAAGATGAAGGCGTTGTGAAAGTGATCCCACGGGCTCGTACAGTTACCACTGCAAGCAGCAGGGAGGACTATAGACTATGCCCACGCGGAGGGAGCCCAAGGCCTTCCGGTCTGTGGTAAACAGGGCTTGTCGCCCCGTTCTACCGGTCCCAGGAGGACTGCTCCACATTTTCATAGGCTGCTTATTTTAGGCAGAATGTGTCAGTTTGTCTCAGCCTGATAAATCAAGACTGTGCCAATTTCTGAGATGTTTCTCATCGGGGCAAACCAATGGTTTTTCTTCGAGTTTGCCGGCCGCAGTAAGACTTTTCTTCTGGTTCAGACTTCATGACTGAAGTGGACTGCCTTGGCCTTGGAGTTGTTCTGCTGAAGCAGAATCTATTTTCTCTGACACCGACCAGGCCTAGTAGACTGGGCCAGATATACTGGGCCTGCACTTGGCAGGCCTAGTCAGCTTTCTTTACACATAGTGTTCTTTTGTTGTGCATTGTAAATATATGTATATTGGCGTACGTGGCTGTGGTGGACGTGAGACAGAAAGCATTGCTGGTTCCCTGGGGCGATGGTAGGTGCTGTCTCTAAGCGTAGCCTGGTATATTTAGGACAAATGTGGCTCGACAATTATCTGTGGTTAGTTGTGAAATTGTTTTACGCACTGACTCTACAGTGCACTACTCATTCGCTATTGTGTCATTACTATGAAGTCATGTATAGCTCTTAAATATTGCGTAGAGCTTCTCTAACACACTGTAAACACAGAGGGCCCGATTCACAAAGTGTTTTTCAGTTGGTCTCTTTCACCCTTGCGTTACAAACCTGGCCCTTAGAGAGTACTATTTACCACACGTGGCGTATATGAGACGGTATAGCATGCATTTACAAATTCTTCTTTTGTGTGTCTGTTGTATACACTGCATCAAACTTGTGACCCATTATCCTTCGCTTCGTTTCTTTGAGTGTGAACTAGCATTAGGATAAAGGTCGAGCAGTTTATAACACCATCATCTAAAGACACCCACAGAAAGCCCTAACCTAGAAAATATGTGTGCACAACCTTGCACAGAACGACTGCACTCTGTGGAGATCAGTGGTGATTGTTTCCCTCCTTTATGGCTGCACTCAGTAGGGTTGTGATAAAGGTTGTTTACTTCCACAGGAACTGCACTCAGCAGGGATGTGATGGAGGTTGTTTACCTCCACAGGAGCAGCACTTGGCAGGGATGTGATGGAGGGTGTTTTTCCATGGCAGGAGTTTCACTCTGAAGGGATGTGATGGAAGTGGATTCCTTCTGCAAGAACTGTACTTACAGACCCCCTCACAGACTCACGCACTCACTCACAAACTGTCTGACACACTCATGGAGGCCCTCGCAAACCCACTCAGACACACTCACTCAATCTTTGACCTGCATAATCGCATGTTATCACCCCTTTTCCCAGCGCTTCCCTTTGCATCTCTAATGAGATGCAAAGTGGGCGTCACTGGGCGTACCCGGAATGGACTACCTTGCAAATATAGCTGATGTTCACATCGCGATATTTATAAGGCAGCCCACAGGATTTTAGCAGACGTTAGATTTTGGTGAAAACAGACGTTTTCGCAAAAATCTAACGTCTGCTAAAACCCTGACTTACCTATGTTTGACATAGAGGGTGGATTATGCTCATACGACTACAGGGTTGTATCAGCAAGGTTATCAACCGTTTTGCAGGGAACATCGCTGGAAAACCAGTGATGTTCCCTGCAAAACGGCGATAACCTCGCTATCTCTGGAACTTTTATCGCCCTGGAGAAACGCGTTGTTAATAACGCGCTACCAGGGCGATAAATTCCAGAGATAGCGTGCGATAAGAAGTTTATCGCTAAGCAAGGCCAGAGATAATTATTTCTGTCCATTAATAATATGCCCCCAAGGCCCTTATATACTAAAGCTTTGCTTAAGAGCTTGTGCGACACAATGTGATGCAGAAGGCCGCATCAATTTACTAACTTTTTTAAAGGCCCGCATGAGCTATACTAACTTTCATTGTGTTGTGTTGAGTACCCACACAGTAGACCATGACTATAATCGACATCCCTGATTTGGGAAACTAATCACAGTTCCCTGGAATCCTTAGAGATGCGGGCCCCACGCCCAGTACACCAGAACATATTACCACTTGTAAAAAGAAAACCTGCCTAAAACAAAGTGTTAAATCTCCAGAAGGCATCAGAGGAACTGATGGGTTTCTAGTTTTGTCTGCAACACAGGACAGAGCAGATTCAAATAAGTTCTAGTGATCTAACAAGACAGGTTTGCGAATTGGGTGACTGGTCTTCTCCATAGTCTTTTTCCCAAAAAAGTAAAGTAAGGCCAATATTTTGCCATTAAGGCAAATTAAGTCCTCTCCTCTTCATTAGTGGAAGCACTAAGCCCCTTTTCAGTGACCTAAAGAGCAGCCTTTCTAAAATGGAACTGCTGACCAGCTATATTTCCATAGGAGTCGTGAAGGTGAAAGGATCAGTGTCACAGACGGCCATGTTTATCCCAGCTGTAAGATGGAGGTGTTCCTGGAGTGATGCTAGAAATATGCTATTCACAAAAAGATCTGCTTCTAATTGGAGCCTGATCTCGGAAATAACCTCACATAGAAATAAGGACGGCAGTACATTTTTTTTAACAGCTTGGCAAACCCTAATATCTTCCTAAAAACGTCTCAGCGGCTTAGAAAGTATGCCATTTATATTGGATACATGTAGAACATAAACCAAAGCACGCCTTTAGCAATCTCTAGTAATATGTATTTAATTAATGACTTAGCAGTTCATTCCATCACTCTTTTCAAAGTTCAGTTGACCTAGAGAATGAAATGGTAAATTACACTTGTTCACAGCACCTTCAAATTACACACTCCTGTGCATTCTGGAAAATGTCTTTAAAATCCTCGTAGAGTGCAGCACGCAGAGCATCTACGGTGCTGTTTTACTAATTTTAGTAATTCTGTGTGCGGGCACGGGGCCTTAGTTAATCTGGGCCCCAATAAATCATGAGACTACAGATAAGACGTTTCTAGTTCACTGTAAACATGTACCATACCTTATCATACATCTCCAGAACCCCACATATACCAACTGAGCTACTTAAAGCCATTCAAACATAATAGGATCTCCATATTGCTTCAGTAGCTACTTTAGCACAATATGTACTCGCATATGACAGGTAATGAATACAAACATATTTAAAAAAAAATATGACTACAGTTAGTGATGCCCAGGTTACAAGTAAAACCTCCAAAGTCAGGAAATGCGAGACTAACTTAGGTGTGTACCCTGTAGCTCCATCACCCACCAATGCCCAGGTGCTATTCCAAATGTAGAACACGTAGGAACTACAGCTGGTCAAGCAGTGCTCCTATGGATCCTGGATTGTCACCGACTCTAACATAAGGAAAAGGCATTTGCTAAGAATATTTTTCTGCTAAGAATTTGCATCAAAACTCTCTGCTTTCCTCTCGAATGGTTTCTAAGGGCCCCAAAATTTAAAAGGTAGCAAAACGTATTCCTTTAACACAAAAAATCATGTTCATTTTGCACCAAATTATCTTTTACAACTTACAGGTCAGATATAGTCATGAATTATTTCAAGAGAACTTTAAGAGATTTTGAAAGTGCTGAGGTTCCAAGAAATTAACAATGATATGCAGCATGGGTGAATGTTTGGTGCACACGGAGACCTCCCTCTAGTCTAAGTAGCATCCCAGCACTCTCTCTTTGTCTTATGGTTCAGTGAGGCAGTCCGTAATCTTGCAATGCCACGAATTCCACTATAGAAGCATACTAGGTCTACACTCTACTCTCTTCCTATCCTCAGTAACAAATTAATCATAAGTTTATTTGAGTGTAGCGGGTGCCTTGTCAAACCTAAACGACTACATTTATACAAAGCTCTTCCACACTATCCGAAAATTCCTACATTTCCATCTAGCCATCATCAAGGTGAGGCATAGAGAGAAGGCCAACTGTAGAGCAAATGGAAGTAAGCTGGTGGACAAAGCCGTTGACCACAAGCCACTGGCTCAGAGGGCAATAGCAATGGGTCTTTGTTTCCTAATCTGCCTCCTTATTGCACAACAATCAGCCACTTCTTCCAGACTGCGAAACAATTCTTGAATGGCACAGTAGATTTTTGTTTCTTCTTAAAGTTAAAATTTTAAATCCAATTGTTCATGTGCCAACTTTGTCTGATGGCCTGGAAAGGAGGATGCTAGCTAATTGCATGCAACATACGGTATTCCTCAGGAGACATAACGGTGAGAAATATCTTTATTAGCAGTGTTTGCGTTTAATGTTTGTGTTCCTTCTTTTTCTTACATAAGTGCTCCACTTACATTCACATTATTCTTGTGTGGTGTGCTCTCATGCGACCGCCCTCATTAGCTCTACGTTACGGTTAGTGTTTTCCCAGGTTTTGTTTTTTCTAATTGGTGGTAGTCTCTTTTGTAACAGTTCTCTAAATGTGTGCTGTCTTTATGCGAGTATATCCCTCACTGGTGAAAAGTGTCTCTCCTATAGGTATTCTGGTTATTTGTGAAAAGTTTTTTTCTATACCATTTTAAACAATCATCATTTAAATGTTGGGAGGAGAGTCAATATTTTTGAGACTTTAGGACATCGCACTGTAACATGCAAATAGTTATTTCCAATTATCTAAAGGGTAAAATAAGAGAATTGAATTACTGATAACATTCATAGTTGTGACAGAACTCCCTAAGCCACCTCTTGCGGTTTGTTTTAAAGTCTTTGAACAACTAAAGATTTGGAGTTTGTGCATAAAATTGAAAACATACAATTTACCTTCAAAGAGACTGCTTATATGTCAATGAAAATATTACCTGCTCAGTGATTGCTCATACAGTGTTGTATATTACAATCTATCAATGTTTAATCCTGAAACAACTGCTCTGAATGTTTGAGATTGGAAATGCGCAGGCTAATGTACTGTGTAGTATGAATAGATTTGATTTTTTTAAGACATGGTTGCCAAATGAATCAGAAAGTTGATGTGTTATAAAAGATATACTATCCATTTAGTGACTATGACAAATGGCACACAGATAATGGAATATGTTAACATGTAATAGCATAAAACAAGTGCAGGTATGAGAATTTGAAATCTTTTCAATAAGTACAATGCTGGCCTTTTCCCTTTACCGAAACAGCTGGTACTTTTTCGGAATAAGATGTAAAGTACTGTATAATGATTTTAAAGTAAGAGATATTTCTAATGATGACAGAATTAAAAAGAATATATTTTCTATTTATTTATTGTAATTACACCCATGAAACAACCACCCCGGACTCAAAAGAGTTGCACAGAGGTCATGATACCCTCAGCTATTAAAGGTGTTGGAAGGCAGCCCTCTCTGGTAGCCCACTTTGCACTTATCTGTCCCCTCACCTGCAGAATGTTGATCCTCACTGAAGACTCAAGCTCTCAGAGAGCATGCTTGGTTTGACTACTCATTACTTAGAGCAGAGGAGACTCAAAGTTATTGGTTGTCTGGACTCATACTTAACATTTATCACAATAAATATGGAAAGCAATTCGAGTCAGTGATTGTTTTATTATATTTCTCAATGTATGTGGGATTATTACAGTTGATGTTCATGTGGACTATTGTGTGTGTTAACATTATTCATTAAGCAGGAGAAAATGACACGCAATAGCTTTGTAGTGCTTACATCATGGTTTGCCATACGCTCTAATGAAATGTTGGCTCAGCTACACATTGATGACACAATTACGAATACTTAATTGTATTTTCGACTACTGTAAAGATAGAAAATCAAGTTGCAAGGATTACATGGCACTTCTAGATTGGCCCAAGTATACCTAGAGAGGGAAAGAACATACAGCTCAACCCGCATATTAATTTAAGATTGGGAATATGGTGTAGGACTTAGTTTGGTAAATTATTACTCAAACTATATTATATATTACCTATGATAGTTGGGATGGGAATGCACCCTGCAAGATATATAGGCATGGAGTAAGGTAGGTGTTTCAAGTTCAGAGATGGGGACTGAAAGACCAGGGTGTATATTTACAAGGAAACGGTGCGGCGCTGCAGCAAATTTTGAAGCGCCACGCTGTGTCGTGTAAAAAATGCAAGAATGCTCCATATTCACAAGAATACGATGCCCGTGTGTCTTCCCTTGTGCTGGTGCTAAAAATAGCTGCCTAGCACCAAAATAGGCACACTTGCACCATTGTGCAAGGGTGTTTGTGTTGCAGGGAATGATTGTTTATGTGCAGGAAGTTGTCCCTTCCTGCACATAAACAATCTTTAAAGGCCATTTGCTCTTTCTATGTGTGCTGCAAATTGCAAACACACATAGAAAGAGAAACAAGCATTTACAATGCAACGGTTTCGCCTTTGGAAAAGTTTGAGCTATTGGCATTGTAAATGACAACATTTGTATTTATGTGTTGGTTTTGAAAACAGATAAATAAATGGCATTGTCATTTACATTGCAAATAGCTTTAACATTTCCAAAGGCGAAACCGTTGCATTGTAAATGCTTGTTCTAAATTACCTTTTCTGTAATAGTTGGTTAAGATTTGAATTTTCAAAAGAGTCCATAAAATATTTCTCTAGCTGTTACCAATCCGAAATTAGCATTTTAAGGTATTATAATGTAATCCGGTGTTTCTCCACGGAAGCAGACAGCATTGCTACAGTGAAAATAACTTGTATGCTTTTTCACTGTAAGGACGTGTGGACTGTTACACTTAAACACATACTACTTTTAAATTCCATACCCCCTTCCCTACCCTATGGGTAAACAGGACCACCCTATGGGCGCTTAATAATATTCAAAAGGAAGGTTTAAGCCTGTCGCAAGGTTTTATTTTGAAAGGTTGAACTAGGAGCTTAAACCTGCACAGCCAGGCTACAGGTGGCAGGCCTGTAGTAATTTTTGCATAGTCACTGGAGTCATTGGCTCAATAAGGGGCTTCAGTCTATTGATAGCGTATGTTAAATACGCCAGTCAGGAGTATACAAATTTTACCATGTTGAAAGGACAATCACTTTACCACTGGTTAGCTGGGGTAAATCACAGTTTTATAGCCAGCAAACATAGGGCTCAGCAAAAAAGCCAAAAAATTAAGTGACCCTGCAGTAAGGGCACATTTTCAATGGTTGCGGTTGTTAGATCCTGAAACATCTATGGAATACGCTCAAGTCCTTGAAGAAACAGCTCCCACAGATATACATTGCAGAACATCCTGAATTAAGGCTCTGATCAGAGTTACTGCGGTACTTTTACAGACAGTGAAATATAACTGGAAATACTAACCAAAGCTTAAGACTGGTGGATTCCTTTATGCCAGATGGGTTATCACTGTGGCTGCTGCAGAGGTTTTGCCCAGTTGCAAAAATCGCTTGGAAGCCTGCCTGAGCTGGAGTGACCTCAAATAGCAGGCTGTATGATTCAGGCCAATCTTTTGGCATTCAAAGAGATAAATGCGCATAGGACATGCTCATTGGACTATTCCTCTTATGCAGCATTACTAAGGCAAAAACACACATATGGGGCAAGATAATGGCGGAGCAAGAGGTAGTCTGTGATGCAGATTCTTTTCACATGGGTGTTAGAAGGTGGGTGTCATTTCATCACTGTGGTGTACAGGGCCAGTAGGACCACCAGTAAAAGCAATCTAGATATCCTTAAAACAGAATGTAAAAGGGACTTGGTGGGGACTCTGGGCCCGTACCCTACAATGTCTGGTTCACAAAATGTTGAAGCTGTTGCATTTTAATTATATTAAGCAGACATACTTGACCCAAGCATGATTAGAGGTTATAAGTTTGTCATTTGGCTGCCCTAGATATGAAGAGGAATGGGCCACCTTTTGTCATGTGGTGCAGTATTGTGGGGTAGTTAGGCAGTGGTGAGCTGACTCACTGAACAGACATGCATGTGCCTTTTGGAGCTTATTCTGTGGCCTAAAGCTGACCGATCATGCAGTAAACTCCTAGCCCTTGCATTGATCCTAGCAAAGGGACAGATCTCTATGAATTACAGATCCTCTTTGCCCCAAACCTTGTCAGATTTGGATAGCTTTGCCCAAGCTGAGGTAGATGCAAATACACTCTTGATATGCGGTTTGCCCAGGCTGAGGATAGTATTAATTGGGAACCCTTCGCTGTGGGCTGTGAATCTCAAAACTGATCATAAATCCTCCTAGCTAACCTAGCTAATTAGCTTGTACGGATATCCATTATGAACTCTAAATATCCAACAGGAAACTATTCCACACTGGCAGTGTCCTGGTAGGCCCACAGACGCAGATAAGGGAACATACACCATTAGCTCAACCACAGATATCACTGTAATGGTGTTCACTGGTAGCTGGGTAAGGAAGTGGATAGTGGGAGGGATTGCGGGTGAGGAGGGATGGTGGGGCTTTCTATGTTCTAATTTAGCTAATCTTGTTTCTGATTACACTCTGATTCTCATCCATCTAATGCTGCTGATGCTAAATGTTGTGTTCCATTATTCGAAAATATCTTTCTTTTAAGCAGTGGCATGTGTGCTAAGTCTGTGTGCTGTTTCTGGTAACGGGCACACGGGGAGGGGGTGCGGAACGGACAGCGGGAGGGGGCGGGAACGGGGCACAGGACAGCGAGGGGGGGGAGGGCGGAAACGGGGCACAGGACAGCGAGGGGGGGGAGGGCGGGAACGGTGCACAGGACAGCGAGGGGGGGGAGGGCGGGAACAGCACACGGTCAGCGGGAGGGGGGGCGGGAAGGCGGCGTCTTTGAAAAGCAAGGCGCCCCCGTGCCTACCTTCCGTCCGGGCGTGCAGCAGCAGAGCGACGAGCAGCAGGCAGGCAGCAAACATGGTGCACGGAGATCCCTCGCCGTCCGCGTGGACCCGGATCCAGCCTCCCCCTCCTCCCGGCTGGCTGGCACCGAGATACTTTGTGCAGAAGAGAGCTCTGGAGCAGGGTCAGGCTGCGCCCCTGAGCTCTGCGGCAAGGGAAAGGACGCCTCCATCTTCGGCCGGTGCCGCCATCAGGAAACAAGCGGGAGGGGGAGGAGAGACGCAGCGCCATTGCGAGGCCAGCGTCAGGAAAACAAGCGGGAGGGGGGCGGGAGAGAACACGGACGACGGGAGGGGGGCGGGAGAGAACACGGACGACGGGAGGGGGGCGGGAGAGAACACGGACGACGGGAAAGGGGAGGGAACGGGAAAAAACGTAACTCCGCCCAGGGAAAAAATCTCGGGAACGCCCCCGAATCTGGTCCGGCCTTGACGGACAGATCCGGCACCCAATGGCTAGCCTCCATTTATGGAGCTAGCCAATGAGAGCCGGGGGACGTTCCCGAAGTCCTTAGTGTCGACATAGGATTTCACCTGCGCTGAAAGGCTGCGCAGAGCGCAGCCTTTCGGCAGGCGAAACCCAAAAAACGAGGAGAAATTAAGGTATTTCTCCTCAATGCGCCATTCTAATGCCTGCTTTTGCATGACGTTTGTTTTTTGCCTCAGATTTACAGATCCTTGTAAATCTGGGGCAGCGTCAAAAAGTAATGGGTGTTGCGGTGGAAAGACCACAGCATCACCCATTGCATGCGTGTTTCACGCAGAAAGCAGCATGAAAATGGTATCATAAGTACAAAGCGGCATTAAGCCATGCAAAGTGGCTTAACACCACTTTGTTAATATGGGGCAGGCCATTGTGCCACCGGAACATGGAAAAAAGTGACGTTATGGTGGCGCTATCTCCTTGTAAATATGCCCCAAAGTTAGAAAAATCATCAGAAGCCAGGGAAGCTAGTCAAGTACTGAGCAGAGTTATGTCTGCATAGGCGTGAGATGAAAAGGAAGAACAGTTTGTAATAAAAGAGTCTGGAAGAGGGAATAAAAGAGAGAAGGAATGTGTAGGGGACAATTATTTCAAGCAAAATGTATACTGAAAGTAAATAAAACAAAGTTTTATTACGTTTCATAAACATTTTATAATCCCTGAGAAAGAGCAGTATTGGATAATATGATTACTGGCTTTGCAATGGCAGGCCATGGGGAACCTAAGCAACAAACGAAGGAAGCTGATTGCAACAATTGTAGCATTCCAAGTCGATAAACATCAAGGAATTCAGCGAGCAACATGGAGAACAAGCATAGCAACCAATATCAATGAATAATCCAGAGGCACGACAGAGTTCAGGCAACCATTCAACAAACACAATCAAATCATAATCCAGGAAGCAGGTCAGAAATTAGGCAGGATGGTCAGGGAACCGGGATGGGGAACAAAACAACAAAGGTGAGAGATACCACCACGATGAATGAACTGAGTGAAATTGAGTCTATGCTCCCACATGTCTTCCGATAAAAAGGGTGCCTCATTTTGTGGGTAGGCCTACTGCCAAGCTGTGACAGGAAATGACCTAAAACGAAACATGGATACATCACATTTTTCCCACTCAAAACTCACCCTTTTTTTGTAGATTTTGAGCCCTAGCTCAGCCGGCACCTAGGGAAACCTAACAAACATAAACATTTTGAAAAACTAGACACCTGGAGGAATCCAGAGTGGGGTGCCTTGCATGACTCTCACCTGGTTTTTGTGCCCAGACTCCCTTTCAGACCTTACACTTTGATTTAAAAAAACATATTTTTCTCACATTTCTGTGATGAAAAGTTCTTGAATCTGCAAGGAGCCACTGACTTCCTTCCACCCAGCATTCCCCTACTTCTTCCAATCAGAATGGGACCTCACTTGTGTGGGTAGGCCTAGTGTCTGTAATGGCCCAATATGCAACATGGATACCTTACATTTTCCCACTAAAAACGAACCCGTTGTTGGCAAAGTGGGTATCTGTGGATTTTGGGCCCCAGCCGAGCCGGTACCTAGGGAAACCTAGCAAACCATTATATCTTTGATAATTAAGCACCAGGGACAATCCAGAGAGGCATGGCTCTGATGAATATGGTACCTCATATGTGTGAGTGGGTCTAGTGCTTGCTTCAGGAAACAGCCCAATATGCCACATGGATACATCACATTTTGCCACTCAAAACCAACACTTCTTTTTGTACAGCGGGTTGAGATGGATTTTGGGCCTTAGCTTAGCCATCACCTAGGGAAACCTACAAAAAAGGAAATTTTTAAAAACTAGACACCTCGGGTAATCCATTGTGGAGCGACTTGACTGGCTCTCACCAGCTTTTTTTTTACCCAGAATCCCGTACAAACCTTAAATTTCACCTAAAAACACATTTTCCTCCTATTTCTGTGATGGAAAGTTCTAGAATCTGTGGGGAGCCACAAACCTCCTTCCTATCATCATTCCCCCTTGTCTACTGATATAAATGGTACCTCTCTTGTGTGGGGAGTGGCTCTCACCAGTTTTTTTTTACCCAGAATCTCTTGCAAACCTCAAACATTTTTTTTTAATAATGATTTTATTGTGGTTTTGATTATACAGGATCTCAAAAACAGTGCACATACAACAGAATCACAGTACCGTGGTATCGTCCAAAGTCACAGCGCAACCTAAGTGGCAATCTGATAATTTACTAATAATTCCAGGAAAAGAAAAAAAAATCATCGTTAGGGCCAAGACAGTCCTGTCAGAGAGGAATACAATAACACTTAAAATCAGCATTAGTACACCCAGTACAGCATTCGACTTCGTGTAAATAGTGCACTAAAGAAACAAAACTAAGAGATAAAGTTCTAACTAAACTCCCCTTCCCACCCCCCCGGGTCACGGACATAAGGTCTGTTCTTTTCCCGCCAAGTGTGAGTAATCTAGTACTGCTTGATCAGGTAATTTACACTGTGTCAGGACAGGGCTGCCCACCCCATCACCTCCCTCCTCCGACCCCTCGCGAACCTCAAACTTTGATTAAATAAAATGTCCTCGCATTTCTGTGATGGGAAGTTCTGTAATCTGTGGGGGCCATAAACTTCCTTCCATCCAGCATTCCCCCAAGTCTCCTGAAAAAAATGGTACCTGAACTGTGTGAGTATGCCCAGTGCCCGCAACAGGAAATGGCCAAAATCGCAATATGGATCCATCACATTTTGCCATTCAAAACTGACCCTGTTTTTGTAAAGTGGGCAGCTGTGGATTCTAGGCTCTAGCTTAGACAGTGCCTAGGGAAATGAAGCAAGCTCACACATTTTTGAAAGCTAGACACATGGGGAATCCAGAATGGTGTGAATTGCATGGCTCTCACCAGGTTTTTTTATTCAGAATCCCTTGCAAACCTCAAACTTTAACTAAAAAACACATTTTGCTCACCTTTATTTGATGGAAAATTGTGGAATCTGCAGAGAGCCACACACTCCCTTCCACCCAGCATCCCCCCAAGTCTACTGATAAAAATTGTACCTCACTTATGCGTGTAAGCCTAGTGCCAGAAAAGGTCCAAAATCCAACATGGATACATCACATTTTCCCACTGAAAACTGCAAAGTAGGTATCTAGGCAAACCTAGCAAACCTGAACATTTTTTAAAACTAGACAATCAGGGGAGTCTAGGGCTACATGACTTTGCAAATGTCAAACTTTGGTAAGAAACACACATTTTCCTCACATTTCTGTGAAGGAAAGTTCTAGAATCAGTGGGGACCCACACATTTCCTATCACCCTGAGTTCCCACACATCTCCCTATAAGAACAGTACACCACTTGTGTGGATTCGCCAGGAGACAACACAAAAAGCCCTAAATTGATACGTTGAGAGATAAGCAGTAGTAGTAGCTGTTGCATTTGGGACTGCTGTTGTGCCACCCATGCAAACAAACTAGACAACCGGGGGATTCCAGGATAGTGTACCTTGCATGGATCCCATGAGGTTATCTTTCATATAATGCTCTGCAACCTCAAATTTTGCCTGAAACAAAGCATTTTCCTAGATTTTTGTGATAGAAACTTCCGGAATCAACAGAAATCCACAACATTCCTACCACCCTACATTACCCCATTTGTATCTATAAAATGCTGCCCCACTTGTGTGGCTGGGCCTAGAGTCCACAACAGGAATGGATCAAACCAAGGTCAATGGGAGTCCTCTGAGCCGTTCCTGCCGTCGCATGATATGGAATCATGTTGGTGTTGTGACACAATGCAAAGGTGTGCTTTGCTGGAGTAATCCATTTACCTCTACAAGACCATCTACGGAACCCATGAGGCCCATTTTGCATTGTTGGCTTTGTCTAGGAGTACCCCTGTATGTGTAGATGTGACCAATTTCTCCACACAATGCAAGGGTGTACTTCTAAATAATTTGTTTACCCCACCGGAATTTTTGATCTCAAAAACAGTCCAGCCCGAACTGCCAAGCCATGCCTTCCCTGGACCGGAAACAAGCTTCCTAGGACCGGTTTCTGGCATTTCAGCCGTCTTCAGCCAGGCTTGCTTGAATCCAGTGGCAAAGTGAGCAAGGGACTCACGTCTGAGCATACCCTGCCAACTTATGGCGAGCAAAGCGGTACAAAAGGGGGTGGTGATGGACGGAGCATCTGAACCAATCAAACACTCACACCCAGTCAACAGATCTGGGTTTAATCCATTCCGGTCCAGGGAAGGCATGGCTTGGCAGTTCGGGCTGGACTGTTCCCATGAGGCACAGGGTCAGACTGATTTGCATATGGCCATTTCTGAACTGGGGTCGCAGAGTGGGCTAAAGAACGGTGATGGATTAAACCCAGATCTGTTGACTGGGTGTGAGTGTTTGATTGGTTCAGATGCTCCATCCATCACCACCCCCTTTTGTACCGCTCTGGCGGGCAGACGCGAGTCAGCTTCCCCGCTTCTGCGGGTCTTCAGAGGAGTGCGACGGCACTCCCCCGGCCTCCTCCACACTCGGGGCCCGGGGATGGGGTCCCGGGCCCCTGAACATCTTCAGGGGCATGACGTGCTCCCCCTCACCACCTCGGGGCCCGGAGATGGGGTCCCGGGCCCCTCCTCCTCTGGATGGGGTTGCGCGACGGCGCGCCCCATCACCATTTTCGTCGGGGGCCAGGGTGGGCTCCTGGCACCCCGTGGGGGGCATTTTCACAGGGAGCGCGATGGTGCTCCTCGGCTTTCCTCCTCACAGGGGGACACGACGGCGCTCCCCCGCCTCCATCTTCGGTGGGGGCCAAGGTGGGCTCCTGGCCTCCATGCAGGGCACCTCCACGGAGAGCACAACATACTTCTCCTTTGGGGCAGCCCCCGGGACCTGACCCACCCCGGGGGCATCTGAGACCGGCAGCAGCGACCCACGCGCTTCGTCGTTGGTCTTCTTAGGGGTCAAAGGTCGCCTACCTTCCGGGGGCCATATCTCAGCCCCTGGGGGTCCGATCTGCCCCATTTTTGCGTCTTCTTGCTCCTGGTGGCGTCCCCCCACCACTGGGAGCACTCTCCTTCACCCTCTGGGTCTCCAAGAGGGTGCATTCTGCAGGGAGCGGTCTTCACTGGCTCCCTGCGCCTCTCTTCTCTCTGCGCAGAGGCCCCTGCTTCCGCGCACCGGTCCTGGGTGCTTCTTCTGGTGCTGTTAGGGGCCAGGGTGACAGTCAGGGGGTCTCTCCTTCCAACTGCCCATTGCCAGGCTCCAGAACCTTCCGCCTCAGCAGACCACACCCCAGAGAGAGATTCTCTTCCTGTGCAAGTCCTTTTAAAAGTTGAGTAGGGGGCTGGCAGGAAGTCTGTGTGTGTCCTATCAAACAGTGACACATCACTTCCCTGCCCCTTCTCCCTCCTTCTTGTCTAGCCTCTGGGTTTTTCAAAATAAATGGAGTCATCCAGTGTCTCTGGCCACTGGCCTTCCTTCCCCCAGTGCTGCCTTCACCTTGGTTCAGCTTGGTGCCTGGCACCCAGCGACAGCAGTTGATGGATTGGCTTGTAGCTCCACCTATATTTTCTCCTTGGAGGGAAGATCTTCGCTCTGGGAGAAAAGGTCACTAATCTAACCTTCCAGGGCCACACCCCAGCCAGGGACTCAGAGAAATATGACATTTCTGGACGACCAAAAAGCAGTACAAATATGACTTTGAACTCTGCAGAATACTTCTTTTCACATCCGCTAAAATGGACTTTAGTGCATGTCTGGAATCTGTAGGCCTTGTGGAAGTCATTCTAGCCATGGGTTCCACCTCCCCATAAGGGAATAATGAAGTGAAAACACAGTAAAACGCACTGACTTTCCCTGGCATGTTTCCTTCCAGTGTATAAAGCTATTACATGTACCCACCCAATTCTGCATAATTCCTGCCACACCATTCACTCTGTAGCTGCTCCTGGACTGCGCACACTAGGAATCTCCCCTGCGCAGCCCCTACACGTGTGCACACGCATGTACACATGTGTCTGCATGTAACCAGCGCGGTGCCCCATACTCCAGCTGCTGCGCAGCGGCCTAGTCAAGCCAGGGGGACACCAGTAAAATCACCACGCAGTCTTGTTCATTATGAGTTCACTGTAGGTGAGTCCCAGATTATGAGGCTCCCCCACAGTAAAAGCTCAATAATTAGGTGCTCAAAAAGCCGGGCGACCCCTAGGGTCAGAACCACCTTCTAACAGCAAGAAATTGTCCTGTATTTTTTTCAATAACATTTATTATGATACATGTTACTAATTAAGTTTGCAAACTTTCTAAGCAAGTGGAAGTGTTGGTGAATGTGTTCCACAGTACATCTGTTTGATGTATTACACTCACTTTGGTTCTCGTGGGCAATCAGGGTGGTCCTTATGTTATATATATAAGTTCCACAAAAAGCAGTTCACAATCTAGTCAAGACTTCACATTTTTGCCACACAGGGTACTTGTGACAAAGTGGCTTATGTTCCGTCCACCATTTTGTGCAGTGTGGGGACTATATTGCACTTGTCAATCAGCGAACCGAACCCCTACCATGTTCTGACGGCGGATAAAGGTGTTGGGCAGGCCATAAGCAAGTCCATAACTTCCTCAAGTAACACAAATTGTATGACTGCATGCCTAGTGAAGATGTGGCCCAAGGAAGGTAGGTATCCTTGCATAGCCATTAAAGGGTTTACCTTACAGCAGCTCCACCGCAATTTCCCAATTATTCACTTTTGTATGTTACAACATAAAGGAAGTAAGAAAACACAGCGCTGTCTGAGATGGGCACTATGGACAGTAAACATGACTCTCCTGCTTCTTTCTTTGCTTAGAGCAGACTCTACAATGACAACATGGTTGAGTCTTTTTAGCTGTTTCAGGAAAGTGATCGGCAAAGTGTCAATCCTGCAGCCTTACCATGTCCTGAAGTGGAGGCTGCTGCTTCTTTAGTGTAAGACTTTCAATTACAGTCAACTGAAAGTCAAGGAAAGACATGAGTCTTCCCTTGGTGATCTGATAATAAACACCATGGGCCTTATTTATGAAGGCCTTGCGCCACCGGTGCGTCACTTTTAAAATGGGAAAAAGTGACACACCGGTGGCGCAAGGCATTCATAAATGAGGCCCCATATGCATTGCATGTTGCCATGTGGATCAGGTGGTTAAACAGCTTTGTATCCAAGTATGAGTTTTACGACTTGCATTGTATGGCTGAAGAACCTGAGCATTCTTATCCACTTTGCCCATGTAGTTGTTGTAATCACGTATACAGGTGGGCTTGTGAACTTCGGCCATCTGACCCCAAACCCTGATACGGGAAGGGCTCTTATCTTGAATTGTAGTGAGAACGTTCACATCACTCTTATCAGAGAACGTGACTGCAAGCAGTTCATTGGAACGCACCACAGTGCTCTGGGATTTCTGGATTTTCTTACACACAAGTTCCTGTGGGAATCCTTTGGGCAACAAAAAAATGTACTGGAGGCCACAGTGCCATCTTTGTACATCTCACTGAATAGCTCTTATCCCATATAGAAGTTTTACAAATAAAGGTTTGGAAACCTTTGTTAAGTAGTGGCTGGACAAGCTCCCATACAATCTTTCTGTGTTACCTAGCGTCGGAGGTTGACCTACAGGATTTAGAGTGGAGTCCTTCCTTGTATACACTGTCATGCTGTACACACAGCATGTATAACTTCATACAATAGCAAGCTCTTTTGCTTGGAATTGAACTGCCTGAACAGCAGCCCTCAGTTGTACAGGATAAAGGACTCATTGGTCACTATATTCTTTCGAGGAATATAAATCTTTGGAAACCTAGCAGACAAATGTTCCATGACAAGCTGAATTTTGAACAACCTCTCATGGTCTGGATGGCCCCGGGGCAATGCAGCAGCATTGCCATTAAAATGCAGCGTACGCTGCAATAGCAAATAATGGTCTCTGCTCAGGTACGGTGCGAAGATAGGGTTACCCAAACTGTGCGAGTAGAGCAGGAGGACTGCAAGCTTGGTTTGTTCACTAACCACATTTTGACAGCAAGGCCCAATACTATCTTCAACTGCTTATATGAAGTGGGAGTCCACTGGTGTGCCCTAGAATGAGGCCATAGGGTGCCCCAAAGCTCCCTCAGAAATTGTTTGGCACGCAAATTTGTTTGCTTCACAATTTTCTCAAGGAAGTCAATATCCAAAAAGAGATGGACATAGACAATTGGCAAAGAATTTGTCGTATTGACTTTACATCCAGCGTCACCAGTGAAAGACAGAATTTGGGGCTGTACTAAATTGGGGGCTGCCAAAAGAGCACTTTGTATGTGCGTGCCCACACACGTGCTTGCTCTCTGAGTTGGTCTAACCTGCTACGTTTGCTCTGCTGCACTGACTGTGCTTCTGAAGGGACAACACAATTGCCATCATCAGGTCCTTCAGAACCGCTGGAAGTTAAATCATCGGATGGAACTCCGCCAACTGAAAAATCACTTCCAGATCCTGCTCCATTTTCCTCTCCCTCAGATGCTGTCTCAGTCTCTGGTCCTGCCTCAGTGCTGTCTTTCCTAAACCGAGTTAGGGCAGAGCAGCAGTCATCCGCCCAGACCCCATCTCTGCTTCCTGGCAAAAACCGTCCTTCTAACACACTGTCCTACATAGAAGTATTGTTCTAAATCAGTCAGTGGGTATGTGCATGTGAGAAGTATGCAACAGTAAATAAACACAAAATTACTCATCTGGTTTCCTAAATCTGCAGGTTCTTCAAAGGCACCAAAACAAAAATGACACAGTATTACTTTGCCATATACCCACTATCACAGCATACATTTGACATGGATTATGCAAACCTTTGCTGTTGAGGGGTGCTGTCCGGCCTTTGACAGTATAAAAATCATTTCTAGAAGCCACAGATCAACCTTTAATCTCAAGAAGTACACATTCACACAGTATCCCTTGTAGGTTTGTGCGCAGGAATGCTCCTTGTGAAAACACACAGTGCTATCATCAGGGTCATTGCAATCATGCAGCTGGACAGCACTGAATTTTAGGACAGTGTTGACGAAATTCTGCAGCAAGAAAAGGCAAATTATGCTGCATTATGAGGCACATTTCTCGATAGTATTACATCGTTATTTTATGATTGGAAAACCTGATAATACTGCCTGGGCACAGATTATACCTCATTATCATCCATATAGCAACCAAATACAGAAAAAAACAACTGAAAGATGACCAGGCAACCTTTGTGCATGGCCTTCCACTGCATGCAAACATGTCACCACATCTTTAGTAATTTTTGGTATATATATTTCTAATAAAATCTCCTACTTTCCTGTTCTAAAATATTACCACACATATTGTGGCTTTTTTATATACATGTGTGTTTTCCCTAAGGGCCCAAAGTTAATAAAAAATGTAAAAAATGAGCCCCCCTGGGCCAACCCCACCTAGATTTCTTGTATATATTTATTTTGGTAATGTGTCTTTTTCCAGGGGTGGGGAGTGCCCACAAATTAGGGCCCATTTGTCAGGAGAACTGACCCACTGACAGTCTCTTTTTTTTGTTTTTAATTTTTCTTTTTCATCAATATGAACACATTGCACATAGAACACCTCAGAACACAACACAGGGGTCATACCACACCAAAGCTAAAATCTGAGTATGCACTATAGTGCAACAAAATGTGATTCACAGGCGAGCTGTTGTTTAAGTGAATTTGTTTACTGTTTACACTATTGTTTTTTTTTTACTTTTTTCTCATCTCAACCCCATCGGCCGACAGTTGTAGGTGGCATTACTTGTTTGAAATAATCAATAAAGAGATTAAAACCATAAATGTACTGCAGGGACCGCTTGTTGTTTTATTATACTGGCTGCCCCATGTAACATGGGCACCCGTTTCTTGTAACTCCACAAGCCTACTGAGCGTACAAATTGCAAACATTTCAATGGCATTAAGCCTCTTCTTTTGGCCTTGTAGGTTCAGAGGAAAGAGTAATTTTGTTATTGATGATCTTCATTGATAGAGCCTGTAAATCGGATCTGCATCTGTTTTCTAGCACCAGTGGACTACATCTTTAAGCACCCAATGCATTCTGACTTTGTGTACTGGACGTTCTAGCTTTCACGAGGTTATGCAGAATTGTAGAAGTCCCCTATCCTTTTACAGTTTGCTTTTTGGCATTCCAAGCATTGCCTGACAAGGCGGGGGATAAGTTAGTGTTGCTCATAACGGGGGGGGCCCTGGTGAGTCGAGAGGAATATACACCCGAGGGTCATTGTTTCTTATTCAACCACGCCACCTTCCAAATGCACATCCCTATAATGTGTTGATCTGTGAAGCATCGGTGCTTCTTGGATTCAGTCCTATTCCATGCTACATCTGGGGCCATATTTATAAAAGGCAGAGTGACACAAAAGCAACATAAGCCTTCAGTCAGATTTACCAAGCAACACAAGGCCAGCTCGAGTGACTCTGAGGTTTTTGGTAAGTCTGGAGTAACGCAAGGCATCGCAAGTTGTTACCTTGGGCTACTCTATGTTGGGATGGCTCTCCATGGGTGGAGTGTGGGTGTTCCCACACACCCACCCATGGGTTTTGGCACACTCACAATTTATCATGAGTGGTAAACCTGGGAATGCATCATAATGCTACGCCTTCCCAGGGGAGACATAACAAGGAGAAATATATTTTCTTTGTTTTTCCGCTTTCTAAGTCTGCAGCAGACTTAGGAGGAAAAAGCCTCAGAGGCTTGTTCTGTGAAGGTGTCCCTTCCTGCAAAAAACAATACTGCCTGCAATGCAGGCCCCTTTGCACCATGGTGCAAGGGTGCCTTCTTTGGTGCAAGGCAGCACATTGTGCGCCAGCTCAGGTAGGCGACTGGAATGCCCCTATAATGTTAAACATGACACCTGCTTCTCCCTTTCATTCAACACAGCAAGGTTTCTTGCTTCGTTGTGCTGCATGAAAGTTTGATCAATCTGGCCCTTGATTTGGCCCGCTGTGTAGTAGTTAGCCAGGTTAGGGATTCCCAGGCCAACCTCCTCCTGTGATTGGCAATAATGCCTTTTGCCATAGGGGGATGTTTGCCTTCCCAAGGAAGTCTTTCAGTAATTTCTGTAGTTTGTGTATCACCTTCGTTGGGGAGGGGTGTTGCAAAGGAAGGGGTAGTTATATATCTGGGATTCCTGGACATTTATTTTGAAACCTGATACCTGGCTAAATAAGTGGACGTCAGTCGACAGTGCAAGGATTGAGTGGTATGAAACTGTAAGCGTCACTAGTACGTTGTCAGGGTAAAGGGCTAATTTATGCTCTTGCCTACCAATTATTATCCCATTGGATCTAATTTTTTCGGCTGGGGGTTCCATTTGTATTGTGCAAAGAGGAGTGATGAAAGTGGCCTGCCCTGCCTCATTCTCCTACATGCCTCAAATGTCTCTGATGCCGTACAAGTTCACTCTCACCTTGTCTTTGGGGTTTGTGTATCCGCTCAGATTCCACATTACCTAGGATTCTCTTCAGAGAGCCAGAAGACACAACCAAATGCTTTCTCAGCGACCAATAACAATAGAGAAGCTTTCCTAATACGAGTGATATTATCGAGTATATGAAGGATTTGTTTCGCGTTTTTGCTGCACCCTTTGGGATAAAGTTGGTTTGGTCAGGGTCTAGCAGCCCCTGCATGAACAGATAAGGTCATTGTGCCAGGATGTGAGTGAAGATCTAGGTGTGGACATTTAGCAATGTTATGGGTCTGTACGGTGTGCAAATGGAGGCCTCTTTCTGGGTTTATAAAGTACAGTTATTGTGTCAGTAAGAGTGCCTGAAGTGACAAATGAGATGTGCGTTAGTATCAGAGCTATTAAAGGACAAAACGTCATATAGAATGCAGGTGTGTAGACATCAGGGACTGGGGCTTTAGTAACTTCCACTTTGCCAGTCCGAGATTACTGCTAGTGAAATATCTATTTCTAGTGAGTCTGATCGTAGTTGGTTCATTACAGGTGTAGTGGATGTGGCCAGGTAGGACTCTATTCCTGTCTCTGGGATATCTTCTGCTGTGGATAGGCCCTCATAAACTTGTCTGAGCAATATATTAATCTGTTTGTTTCTTGCACTTCATGTTGCTGATTTCTATGACCCGATCCATATACATGTTGGCCCTTAAATAGCAGACTAGTTATTTACTTAGCTTGTCCCCTCCCTTTATAGTAATGTTGGTGCATGCACAGTAGAATGTACTCTGCTTTAACCAGGTCTAGTGCTTAGAATTGTTGCCTGGCCAGTGACAGCTGTTGCCAGACCTTGTGTCCCACTGTTCATTTGTGATTGGCTTGTAAGTCTTTAACATTTCTTTTGAGCTCTGCTCTATTCCGCTTCTTTAAGTTTCACTGTAATGGCGATAGACTCGCCCCTTATCATAGAGTTGCTAATTGGATCTCAGGCTTATCATTTTCTTGTACAAAGTGCTGGATTACCACTAGTATTTTGGTTTACATGTGTTTATTCCTAGTTAGATTGTAGTTTAATCTCCAACCATGGCCAGAGCTATGTTCTTGGGTGTCCCTATGAGTATCATAGTGGCAGATACTCAAATCTCAGCCTGTTCTGAATGCGCTAGAATGTGGGGTGTGCCTAAGAAGTAATCTAACTTACCATATATCTGTAGGGTAGACAAGTCAAATCTCTAGAAGTGAGATTCAGGGAGTGCCAGATATCTATCAGGCTCAGATCCTTTAGCCACTCTATCTCACTGCTCTGTGGTGCACCTGTCTGACCCATGTGCTACACTGATCTGTCAAACATTGTGTATAGCACAATTTTAAGGACTTCCCCCAGCTAGGATTTCCTCATCTGGAAAAATCATAACCTTTATTAGAGCCTTTCCAATGAACTTTTCCTGATTCTCACCGGGAGGATATATTGTCGCAATGGTGAGTATGTGACCATTCAGCGTTACCCATATGACTATGAAGCTCCTGGTATATTTTTGACCATCCCTTTAAATTTGTTAGTCAGCAGGATAGTCATGCCATCCGTCTTGTTGGGGCCGGAGGAGCAGTATTGCCAAGGGAAGCATCTGGACCTCATGGAACCCCAATTGCTTTTAGTAGGGTGGGTCACATGCAGGAGACAAAGGGCAAGAGATAAATGCCACATTTAGAATATTTAAGCATTTTACAAAATGCCAGGCACCTAGCTTGGGTGTTAAGGCCCCTTAATTCAAACTCAGGGCCAGATTACAAAACTCTCACACAACGTATCTCTGCCCCCAAAGTTGCTGTGTTGCTTGAGAGGGAGAGAGAAGGACAGCGCTGTATACAGCTGCGGCAGATGCAGGTAAAAGCGGTGGGGTGGGGGGTGGAGTCCTCATACAACGACAGAATACAATTTAAAAAAAGACAAGCATTTGCAATGCAATAGGTCTCGCATTAGGAAAGTTTGAGCTATTGGTATTGTAAATTACACATTTTTTATTTATGTGTTGGTTTTGAAAATAGAGAAATTAACAGCTTTGTCATTTACAATGCCAATAGTTTTAACTTTTGCAAATGTGACACCTATAGCATTTGTAATGCAATATGTGTTGTATTTACGTGACTTAGATGTATTGATATTACAAATAACAATGGCTTTTAATTTTTTTAAATAATTAATACTTAAATTGAAGTTATTGTAATTTATAATGGCAATAGCTTAAACTTTTGTAAATAACTTTTGTAAAGATTATGTTCAGTGTATTTTATTGTGACGAAAATCCAAGAACAGGAGTAAAATATTAACATCTTTTTGTGACATTTGTAATAAAGCTTGACACATTGAGAGGACATATTTGAACCAGTTGTTGAATGGTTGCACAGATTGGCGCTGAGTGATGTTGTGGTGGTGACGAGTGATGCTGTGGCATTCAGTGATGCTGTGGTAGCGCAAAGTGATGTTGTAGTGCCCCTGAGTGGTGATGCTGTGGTGGGGCTGAGTGATGTTGTGGTGGTGCGATAGATAGATAGATAGAGTGAGGGCGATAGATAGATAGAGTGAGGGCGATAGAGTGAGGGCGAAAGATAGATAGTGAGGGCGAAAGATAGATAGTGAGGGCGATAGGGAGAGTGAGGGCGATAGATAGAAAGATAGATAGATAGATAGATAGATAGATAGATAGATAGATAGATAGATAGATAGATAGAGTGAGGGCGATAGATAGAGTGAGGGCGAAAGATAGATAGTGAGGGCGATAGATAGATAGTGAGGGCGATAGATAGATAGTGAGAGCGATAGATAGAGGGAGGGTGATAGATAGAGGGAGGGTGATAGATAGAGGGAGGGTGATAGATAGAGGGAGGGCGATAGATAGATAGACAGATAGAGTGAGGGCAATAGATAGAGTGAGGGCGATAGATAGAGTGAGGGCGATAGAGTGAGGCGATAGATAGATAGTGAGGGCGATAGATAGATAGATAGATAGAGTGAGTGAGGGCGATAGATAGGTCGATAGACAGACAGAGGGCGACAGTAAACATCCCGTATTCGAGGAATTTACTGTGTGCAATTTTAATTTTGATTCAACGTTTCAATGCGTCCCCTCGAGCACCTGTGTTATGCTACTAATATAAATGAATTTGCAGATGTTAATCACTGTAACCAAACAAAAGGAGGCGGACATGTGGCCTCTGGCTTCAAAGGCACAAAACCTGAGTTCAGATCTTAGTTCCTGCACATAGGCAAAGCGTCTTTTCTGACAGTTTAGTGCTTTCTGAGCGGTCGGGCATAGTGAGTGCTGAGAAGCCGGACTACCAGTGTGCTCATTGTTTTGACTGCCTCCTTACAGTTTTTTTTCTATCCAGCCATGAAGTGAAGGCAACTCAGCAGTTAACTACACCACATATTTCTGCGTGCAACAAGAAGTATCTGGTGTCTGATTCCAGTCGGGGCGAGTCAGACGTTTATCCTTTTTTGACCAACAAAGTCAGTTTGAAATGGACAGTAAAATAAATAAAACACACTGCACGCCTTATGCTGTGGGCTCAGAGACGAGAATAGACAGGGAAGGAAGGCCTGGCAGAAGAGCTGTTATGTCTGATGCTTGTGGATGTCTGATGCTTGTGGATGTCTGATGCTTGTTGATGTCTGATGCTTGTTGATGTGTGATGCTTGTGGATGTCTGATGCTTGTGGATGTGTGATGCTTGTGGATGTGTGATGCTTGTGGATGCCTGATGCTTGTGGATGCCTGATGCTTGTGGATGCCTGATGCTTGTGGATGCCTGATGCTTGTGGATGCCTGATGCTGGTGGATGCCTAATGCTGGTGGATGTCTGACGCTTGTGGATGTCTGATGCCTGACGCTTGTGGATGTCTGATGCTTGTAGATGTCTGATGCTTTTAGATGCCTGATGCTTGTGGATGCCTGATGCTTGTGGATGTCTGATGCCTGATGCTTGTGGATGCCTGATGCTTGTTGATGTCTGATGCTTGTGGACGCCTGATGCTTGTGGATGTTATGTTATGTTATGTTATGTTATCGTAGGTTTTGTTAAGCGCTCAGCTACTCTAACAGAGTGTCCGGGCGCTGACAGATCAAACACAGCATAACTCTTCCAATGAGGGGCAAATTAGAGGCCGAAGAACCACGTTTTGAGATCTTTCCTGAAAGATACCAAATTCTCGCTCTTTCTCAGAGCAAGAGGCAAATCATTCCAGGCACGTGACGCTAGATGTTGAAAAGAGCGGCCCCCGGTCCGTGCGCTCCTGATTACAGGGATCCTCGCCAATGACAAGGCAGCCGATCGTAAGGCTCTGGTTGGGTTGTGGAAGACAACTCTCTTCCGCAGATACAGAGCCCCAATGCCATGCAAGGCTTTAAACGCCATGGTAAGGGCCTTAAACTTGATGCGTTTCCTGATTAGAAGCCAGTGAAGGGACACCAGAAGGTCAGTAGCATGAGACCGGCGCCCAAAGCCAAAGATGGCCCGAGCCGCCGTGTTCTACACCACCTGCAGCCTAGACAAAAGATATTCAGGCAGGCCGAGGTAGAGTACGTTCACGTAATCCAACCTCGATCCAATCAGGGCTTGCACCGTTGTTTTCCTATGGTCGATCGAGAGAAGAGGGAGGAATTTCCTCAACATTTTGAGTATTCCGAAGCACTGCCCCACCAGGCCAAGAATCTGAGGTTTCAGTGACAGGCAATTGTCCATCTTGATACCCAGGTTCTTGGCTACCTTGGAGTCAGAGGCCGGGGGAAACATTCCTGCAGGCCACCAGGTCTTCCAACCGGGATCAGGAGGACAGCCGAAGAAGAGGAGCTCGAACTTGTCAGAATTGCATTTCAACTGGTTAAGTTGAAACCAAGTGAATATTGCGCCCAAGCAGTTCTTAATGCTCTCGCCATCAAAGTCCGTGTTCTTGTCACAGGTGAAGAGCAGCTGGGTATCGTCGGCGTACGATATAATCTGGGCGCCCAACGACTCTGCCAGTGCCGCGAGGGGGGCCATATAGATATTAAAAAGGCTGGGACTCAGAATTGACCCCTGAGGAACTCCCACCTCCAAAGGCGGCACAGCGGCAGAGTACGGAGGAGCCCAGACTGTCTGATGTCGATTAGAGAAAAACGACTCAAACCATCTAAACACCGTTCCCCTAACCCCGATCTCCCAAAGTCTTGCCAGGAGCCGGTCATGGGGAACGGTGTCGAACGCCGCCGAGAGATCTAATAGCACCAAAACTACTTTCCCTCCACTGTCAAGGACTTCCTTGATGGCTTCTGACACCTCCAGTAGTGCCGACTCAGTGCTCATGTTAGCCCTAAAACCGGATTGGGTATAGTGCAGAATCTCGTTAGACTCTACAAAGTCGGCCAGGACTGAGTGCACATGCTTTTCCGTCACCTTGGCCAGAGCCGGTAGCAGAGAAATAGGCCTGTAATTAGCATGATTGCTGGGGTCCAGGGATGGCTTCTTTAAAAGAGGGAGAACCATCGCCTGTTTCCATGCTTGCGGTACGGATCCCGTTTCCAGAGACCTGTTAAGGATCAAATTGACAGTCGGGTTGATAACACAAGCAATTTTAGCTAAAAACTTAGCAGGGCATGGATCACATGGGGAGCCAGATCTCAATTTGGACAAAATTTCCAGAGAGGATTGCAGCTCAATCGGGGGAAAAGTCATCAAAAAGGGCTGTTCCGCGATAGCCTTAGGAAAGCCCGGTACTAGATCGTCACAGCAGGAAAAGTGTTCTGAATGCTAAGGATCTTATTAGAGAAAAAGCTAGCCAGTTGGACCACCCACGGTTCAGAAAAGGAGCATTTAGGTGTGATGGCGGCCGGGGAGGTAAATTCCTTCACTACAAGGAAAACTTCTTTACTGGTGTTACTAGCCTCCTCGATCCTTCTGGCAAAATAAGCTTTTTTCTCAAGATAGATTTCCCTATGGTAAGCTTTGATCCTGCTCTTATACGCTTCCTTTAGAGGCTCCAGATAGCTTACTCTCCAAGCTCTCTCTGCTTTCTTACAAAGCCTACGGCTGGAGTTGAGAGCTGAGGTGAACCATGGCGCAGATGCGCGGGACGGGGCCTTTGAGGAGCACTCAAGAGGCGCCAGCTCCTCCAAACAGTGAGTAAGCCAGCATTGAAAGAGATTAGTATCCGTCTCCACATCACCAGATAAACAACAAGGATGACTCATCAAATATTGGTCGATCAGATGTCTGTTGCTTGTGGATGTCCGACGCTTGTGGATGTCTGATGCTTGTGGATGTCTGATGCTTGTGGATGCCTGACGCATGTGGATGGCTGACGCTTGTGGATGGCTGACGCTTGTGGATGGCTGACGCTTGTGGATGTCTGATGCTTGTGGATGTCTGATGCTTGTGGATGTCTGAAGCCTGATGCTTGTGGATGTCTGTTGCTTGTGGATGTTTGATGCTTGTGGATGCTTGATGCTTGTGGATGCCTGATGCTTGTGGATGTCTGATGCTTGTGGATGTCTGATGCTTGTGGATGTCTGACGCTTTTGGATGCCTGACGCTTGTGGATGCCTGACGCTTGTGGATGTCTGACACTTGTGGATGTCTGACACTTGTGGATGCCTGATGCTTGTGGATGCCTGATGCTCCTGGTTGTCTGATGCTCCTGGTTGTCTGATGCTCCTGGTTGTCTGATGTCTGATGCTTGTGGATGCCTGATGCTGGTGGATGCCTAATGCTGGTGGATGTCTGACGCTTGTGGATGTCTGATGCTTGTATATGTCTGATGCTTGTGGACGTCTGATGCTTCTGGATGTTTCTGGATGTCTGATGCTTCTGGATGTCTGATGTCTGATGCTTGTGGATGTCTGATGCTTGTGGATGTCTGATGCTTGTGAATGTCTGATGCTTGTGGATGTCTGATGCTTGTGGACGTCTGATGCTTGTGGACGTCTGATGCTTGTGGACGTCTGATGCTTGTGGACGCCTGATGTTTGTGGATGCCTGACGCTTGTGGATGTCTGACGCTTGTGGATGTCTGATGCTTGTGGATTCCTGATGCTCCTGGTTGTCTGATGCTCCTGGTTGTCTGATGCTCCTGGTTGTCTGATGCTCCTAGTTGTCTGATGCTCCTGGTTGTCTGATGTCTGATGCTTGTGGATGTCTGATGCTTGTGGACATCTGATGCTTCTGGATGCTTCTGGATGTCTGATGCTTCTGGATGTCTGATGTCTGTTGCTTGTGGATGTCTGATGCTTGTGAATGTCTGATGCTTGTGGATGTCTGATGCTTGTGGAAGTCTGATGCTTGTGGATGTCTGATGCTTGTGGATGTCTGATGCTTGTGGACGTCTGATACTTGTGGACGCCTGACGCTTGTGGACGCCTGACGCTTGTGGATGTCTGACGCTTGTGGATGTCTGACGCTTGTGGATGTCTGACGCTTGTGGATGTCTGTTGCTTGTGGATGTTTGATGCTTTTGGATGTCTGTTGCTTGTGGACGTCTGATGCTTGTGGACGTCTGATGCCTGATGCTTGTGGATGTCTGATGCTTGTGGATGTCTGATGCCTGACGCTTGTGGATGTCTGATGCTTGTGGATGTCTGATGCTTGTGGATGTCTGATGCCTGACGCTTGTGGATGTCTGTTGCTTGTGGATGTCTGTTGCATGTGGATGTCTGTTGCTTGTGTATGTCTGATGCTTGTGGATGTCTGTTGCTTGTGGATGTCTGTTGCTTGTGGATGTCTGTTGCTTGTGGATGCTTGTGGATGTGTGACACTTGTGGATGTCTGACGCTTGTGGATGTCTGATGTTTGTGAATGCTTGAAGCTTGTGCATGTCTGACGCTTGTGCATACCTGACACTTATGGATGTCTGATGCTTGTGAATGTCTGATGCTTGTGGACGTTTGATGCTTGTGGACATCTGATGCTGTGGACGTCTGATGCTTGTGGACGTCTGATGCTTGTGGACATCTGATGCTTGTGGACGTCTGATGCTTGTGGATGTCTGATGCTTGTGGATGTCTGATGCTTGTGGATGTCTGATGCCTGACGCTTGTGGATGTCTGTTGCTTGTGGATGTCTGATGCTTGTGGATGTCTGATGCTTGTGGATGCTTGTGGATGTCTGATGCATGTGGATGTCTGTTGCATGTGGATGTCTGTTGCTTGTGGATGTCTGTTGCTTGTGTATGTCTGATGCATGTGGATGTCTGTTGCTTGTGGATGCTTGTGGATGTGTGACACTTGTGGATGTCTGACGCTTGTGGATATCTGATGCTTGCGGATGTCTGATGCCTGACGCTTGTGGATGTCTGACGCTTCTGGATGTCTGATGCCTGATGCTTGTGGATGTTTGATGCTTGTGGATGTCTGATGCTTATGGGTGTCTGATGCTTGCGGATGTCTGATGCTTGTGGATGTCTGATGCTTGTGGATGTTTGTTGCTTGTGGGTGTCTGTTGCTTGTGGGTGTCTGTTGCTTGTGGATTTCTGTTGCTTGTGGATGTCTGTTGCTGTGTATGTCTGATGCTTGTGGATGTCTGTTGCTTGTGTATGCTTGTGGATGTGTGACACTTGTGGATGTCTGACGCTTGTGGATGTCTGATGTTTGTGAATGCTTGAAGCTTGTGCATGCCTGACGCTTGTGCATACCTGACACTTATGGATGCCTGACGCTTGTGGATGCCTGACGCCTTTGGATGTCTGATGCTTGTGGATGCCTGACGCTTGTGGATGCCTGACGCTTGTGGATGCCTGACGCCTTTGGATGTCTGATGCTTGTGGATGGCTGGCGCTTGTGGATGTCTGATGCCTGAAGCTTGTGGATGCCTGACGCTTGTGGATGTGTGGTGCTTGTGGATGTGTGACGCTTGTGGATGTCTGATGCTTGTGGATGTCTGATGCTTGTGGATGCCTGACACCTGTGGATGCCTGACGCCTGTGGATGCCTGACGCTTGTGGATGCCTGATGCCTTTGGATGCCTGATGCCTTTGGATGTCTGATGCTTGTGGATGCCTGATGCTTGTGGATGCCTGACGCTTGTGGATGTCTGATGCTTGTGGATGTCTGATGCTTGTGGATGTCTGATGCTTGTGGATGCCTGACGCCTGTGGATGCCTGAAGCTTGTGGATGGCTGATGCTTGTGGACGCCTGACGCTTGTGGATGCCTGAAGCTTGTGAATGCCTGATGCTTGTGCATGCCAGACTCTTTTTGGATGCCAGACGCTTGTGGATGTCTGAAGCTTGTGGATATCTAATGGGTGATGCTTGTGGATGTCTGATGAAAGTGTGCACTAACAACTGGTGATGTGTGCGTGCCTGGTGAAAGCGTGGATGGATTTAATTTGGCTAGCAAAATAAACAAAGCTGTGAGAGCATTTTTAATCTCCATTAAAGATACATAATGGAAAGTTATATACGTTTTGTGTAAATGTGACAAAAAAAAAAGATAATCATCTAGAGTACTGTGTAAACTTTAAATGTAGTACAAATATCGTGTAAGCAAAACAATACATAAACTCCTTTACGTTGTATATGACTAACAAATAAAGTATTTTTGAAATGAAAAAACCTTACATTGGCTAAAATCCCTAACATATTGCTAACAGGGGGGAAATACTTAGATGAGCCCAACATAGTGCCGTTCCAATTTTACCACAAACACATTACTGTTTAAGATACTATATATTTCTAAATAAAAATACAACCTTTGTATGTCAGGAGTTAAGCGTAAAATAACTCCTCACAGAGGAAATAATGACGATGTCTGGATGTCTCCGTGTGGCTTGGCCTCTGCTGGTGCCTCGGGTATGTTTACTGCTTTCACGTGCAAATGCAAATCCATTAATCAAGCAGGATGGCAGGATGGCTCTGTCTGGCTTCAGGCCCATTGGCGACTCTTGTCTGTTTGAAGGGCTAGTTAAAACAAGAGCCTGGTGAGGGGGGGGGGGGAGGGGGGGGGTGGGTGGAGGGGATGCAAGGTAAAATTCCAGTGAATTGCAGGTGTGGCACGGATTTAAGGGATAGAATGAGGAGTGTCACCTGTTTTGCACAAATCTCGAACAGCAGTGGCGGATGCTCATAACACTCGAGTGAGTACCCGTAGGCAGAATACAAGCCATTGTGAGGGGTCTGTATCACTCATACTTTTATGAACAGACAGCTTCCTCTTTTTTAAAGCACTTTACGCACAGTAAAACACATTCGCAAGCCATTCTGGTATGTGTGCATGCATCGGCATGTGTGTATGTAACGAGTATCTCGGGCGCAAGTAGTCGCGACATTTAGCACACCCGTTATTTTCAATGTAGTATAGTATATCACGCACCATGGGTCACCAGGGGGGCGGAATGACACTGTATTCTTATTTATATTCGAGAGTACACTGCACATGCGTTGTCGTGCGGTGTAGTCTGTCCGTGTTGCGGTGGAGTGGCACAGGCGCGAATGACACTGTATTCTTATTTATATTCGAGAGCACACTGCACATGCGTTGTCGTGCGGTGTAGTCTGTCCGTGTTGCGGTGGAGTGGCACAGACGCGATAGTGGTGTATTGATTTAAACAACCTTCAAAGCAGGAAAAACTGAGCCAGCACACTGGAAGTGAAAGCTGTGACTTTCAGGCAGCACAGAATATTGTAGCAGGCACGTTAACCCACAGAGCTACACCGTGCGCTTCTTGGTGCCAGGTGGACCCTGCTGAGATGGAAGTCAGTTATGATTTGTAAATACAGAACAGACAGACATGGTGCAGCGCTCTTCACACCTGCAAGAGCGTTCCTCACACACTGATAACTAGAAACAAACAAGACAGTTCCACAGAATTGCTGCAAACAACATAGACAAACAAGTACGTATTTTGTGAGTAAGTTAAACAAGGGAAAGGAGCAATGGAAATGTGAGGAGATTCGAGGCTAAGGAAGTCCTAGACATAGGAGGGACTGTTAGGCTGCAAGTGAGGAAATGGGGGAAAACAAAAACAGATAAAGAAGGCACGGAAAACAATGTAACGAAGCTGAGCTAGGAGAAATGTGGAATGGGAATATCGAAGAGTGAGGAAGAGAGACAGAGCAACAGAGTAAGAAATAAATATATGAAAATAAAACAAGAGGGCAAAGAAGAAAGAATAAAACAAGCAATGTCCTGAGCAAATGGTGGGGGCCTGGAGCAGTGGAGTGGGAGAGGTGAGGGGGGAGTCACGGGGAGATTAAGGGAAGCGCAGGCGGGGGGGGACATGAGAGGTTTTAAAAGGCGCACATGAGAAGGGTTTCAAGAGGACAAGTGGAGGTAGTGGGAAATCAATGAGGGATTTACTGAATGGCTGCAAAAGAAGCAACAATGAGCGAGGCGAGGGGAGGACACTCAGGGAGAGAGAGGGGTGGCAGGGATGGGAACAGAGTGTGGGAGGAAACAGAGAGAGACAGGCAGAGATAGAAAATGGGAGGGATTGAGAGATGGATAGAAAAGGAGAGCGCAGGCAGAGAGAGACAGAGGAGGTAGGCCAAGGGAGTCTGCGAAAGAGAGAGGCAAAATGAAAAGGAATTAACAAGGGGGAGCGGCATGCATAATCCTGATCTAGGAAGAAGCCCAGGGGAGCTTTGAAGCTCTCGGAGAATGAAGTTCTGCAAATCAACATCTTGTTCATATGTTTTCACTGCCCCTTCTTGTCAACAGATTTTGATCCATCTAAATCCACAAAAACAACCTGAAAATTATTCCATTTGTTCCACTGAAGCTCTTTCGCAGACAGTGGTATCCTTCTCACACAATCATCTACCTATTTTGTATACCTGTCACAAATTTCCCCAGATCATTAAAATCTTGCAATGTCATAGTCAAACGGGCAATTCTAGCTGATGCCCTTAAAAACCCATCTGTAGTAAGTAACTTCACCAATGGCTTATGATCAGTTCTTACTTCAAACTCGTACGTAAGTTAACATCTCTCTTTCAATAACCTACTAACATTCCTCGGCAGGGGCAAGGCTACAAGATTCAAACTCAATCACACTCTCTCTTGCTTGTGCATACCTTTGTTCCTGGCATCTGTAGTTCTCACACAGTATGCTTTGGGGTCAAAACCTTGAATAGGAGCTGCATTGCAAATGTTACTTTTTATCTTTTTGAACACTACCATGCACTCCTGGCACCACACAAACACGTTTCTTCCCTTAAGTAAATGTGTCAACATGTTTTGTCTGTGAAATTTCTTATAAACATAGAATAGTACTCCGTTAACCCCAAGAAAAAGCTAATTCCTCTTTGTTCCTTGGAGCTGAAGCCCTCTCTGCCACCTCTAACAACTCTTTTGTAGGTGAAATATCATCCGAACTGATAACATGCCCCAAATATGTCACACATTCCATTGCAAATGTAAACTTTGAAACCTTTCGACTTCAAAACTGTCAACACAATCAGCAGCCTTTCTTCGTGTTCTTTCCATTATCAAGATATCATCTTGAAAATAAGGAACCCCCAGCAATGCCCCTTAGAATTTCCCCATTAGTCTTTGGGAAACTGAAGCAGCTGAGGCAAGTTCAAAAGGCATTCTCACAAATTGGAAACATCCAAAACGAGTAATGAACACTCTTGTTTTCCAGCTTGTTCCTTGTAAAGGAACCTGTTGATAAGCTGACAAAAGGTCAACGGTTGAAAACCATTTCATTCCTCTTGTTTTAGAAAGAAGTTTGTTAATGTTTGCTAAAGGACACTTAACCACTTGAATTCTCTTGCTCATGCCTCTCAAATCAATGCAGTCTTATTTTTGCATTGGAGCTTCTGGGAGAGATCCATTCTGTGGATTCTCTGCATCCAATCACCCCAGCGCTCTCCAGTCTTAATAACACTCTTTCCATTTCTTCCCTGACCACAACCTGCACATTCCTAACTTTGTAAATAACACAATTTATGTTTAATCTCCTTCAAAATCCTTGTTTTTCTCTAAGGAACTTCAGGAAACTCTTCACAAATAGTTTTTCCAACATTATTGTAATCCTCCATCAACAACACCTGTTATTTACTATTCAAGTTCAAAATGATGCCCAAACGACGTTGATTAATCCATTCCAACATACATGGCCCATCACTCTGAAACATACAATTTTACTTCCGTGTCTCCGTTTAAATTTGAAAGACACTTCTCTAAAGCCCACCATCGGTGTGGGCTCCCTTGTAAAATGTTCAGGATGATTATCAGAAACTTTAAACTCACTTCCAATTGCACTCTAAAACTTCTCTTCCCAAATGTTTTTTATTGATAATAGTATATGGTGTCCCTGAATCCACAACCAAATTGTCCTGGATACTGACCACATTTTCACATATATGTTTACTCCCAGAATTAGCAGATATATCCTGAACTGCATCACTTGCCATCAAAACAGATTCATGGGAACCAGATGTTTCTTAACCTGTTGTAGACTCCGTTTGTAAATTAGGCACACAATAAACTTTCAAACCTTTATCTTTCTTTCTGCAAGCTCTATCAAAATGCCCTAGCACACCACATGGGGGACACTCCTGCTCCATTGCTCAACATTTTTCACTGTTCGCCAAATGCTCATGGCTTCCACATCTAAAACAACTCATACTATTTTATTGTACCTGTCTAGTTGCAGGTTTTACTTTGAACTCTGAGGTTCTTAAATTTTTCCCTTCAAAACACTTCCCAAATTTGTTATTCTTTTTATCGTTCACAGCACAAATTTCACCACTTTCCTTGGTTCCCTCAAACTCCACCTCGGCACATCTGTTTGCCTCACAACAGCCAACATGTCCTTTAAAGTTGCAACCCCCACTCACCCAAACATTTTCTTGAACTCTTTTAATGTAAGTATGCCTTATGATTTGGTCACAAATTCATTCTTCCTTCAGTACTCGAAATCTAAATGGTATTGGCAACTTCTTCAACACTGACCCATACTCCTCAATAGTCTCTCTCTGTTCCTGTTTCTGGTGATAACCTTTGTATCAGTCAATTGCAATACAAATTGTTGGTGAATAATAAGTCTCCAAGGGGCATATTCTCAAGAACGTGTGATAACCATTGCTAATTTAGCTCAACGCAACTTTGCATATCGCAGTCTACCCCGAGAAAATAACACCGTCTTAACGTCCAATTCCCAACCCGGTAGCACCATGCAATAGTAGCATGATAATGCGCCAAATGACCTAGCAAAATTCAATGCGACTAACAAAAAATGCGAAACACGAACACCAAAAAGGTTGCGATGCTCCAAAGCGCGACACCAAATTAACCGAAAACCAGCGACAGCCCTGCAATTCCGATGCGTCGTGCGGGAAAATGCACTATAAAAGCCCCAAAAAAACCACACCAAAACCTATTCAAACTGCGTAGAACCATGGATGCACCCTGACCGAGTGCAGAGGCCAAGCCGAACCCCACAAGCCCCACGGAGGACCAGCATGGAACCCTGTGTGCAGGGAAGGGCAAGGAGAAGAGGAAGACAGGGTTCAGTCTGCTGGAAACCCGGATCATAGTCACGGAGGTGATAGAAACCTACCAACAACTGTTCGTCACCTCCACTGCGGCACTGGCAACACAAACAGAAATATGGCAGACCATTGTCAACAATGTCAATGCAATTGGAGTGTCGAGGAGGTCAATCAGGGAGGTCAAGAGGCGCTGGCAAGAGGTGCAGAGCCAGACCAAACAGAAACTCGCCGCCAACAGTAAGGCAGCAACGGCGACTGGACGTGGGAGTCCTGCACCACAGGAGGAGCTGGATGAGCTGGAGGAAATGGTCACCAGTTTGGAGACAGTGGCAGTAGTCGGGGGCCTGGACACAGCACAATACGACCTGACGCAACAGCAACAGGGTGAGTAACGACCAGGGACTAGGGGGACGGGGGAGATGGGCACAATGGCACACATGCCCAACGATGTGTAGCACACTGCACACGCACACAATGACTATGGAACATGTCCCTGATACCCTTGGCACACTGCAGCACACATGCACACACCAAGTAGGCCCCCATCCACCATGTGCACATATGGGCCCCTTCCGAATAACCAACGACACCACCAATCCATGCAAATGTAATGAATCCAGAAAAGCAGCGGCTCTGTGAGCCACACTGACTAAGCAAGTGACACTGCATGACGGATAGCATGGCAGCAGCCAAAGTACATGGCATGGTGCAAGAATCGACATGGAGGTGGCCCAGTGTGGATCACATCCGTAAAGGAGCAGGTCACACTCTGACATATCTACGTGCACCTACAACCCATGCTGTCCAATACACGTAGTAGACAAACAATGCACAAGGCCACAAATTCTGTCTAAGAGCACAAATGACCCAAGTCACAAACATGTCAGCCCCCGAAAAGCACACAATTCAAAGGCACACCATCTCAAAGGGACAAGAGTCCACGAAATCAGAGCTGCAGGGTCGACTCCCCCACATTGCAGCACAAACACATAGCAACCACAGTACATCACCAATGATGGCAATGTGGGACAAAGTGCAACACCTACACCACAGGACAGAGGACACAACAGGTTCCGCTTGAGTGTAGTAACTGGCCACTCACATCTGACATTGCCTGACACTGTGTGATGACAATGTGCAGGTACTACCACACATCTGTCATGTACTCGAAAAACCCACTGTCTGCCATCAAATAGTCAGGTCCACTAAAACAGTCACAATGTGGAGTGTCATGCAGTCTGTATGTAAACGTCTGCAAAGCAGGCAACATACATGGGAAACTCTGTTAACCTGCATCTCCCCTTAACATTGCAGGCGGACAACCAACACTTACTGCAGAGCAGAACACAAATCCCATCAGTGATGATGAAGAGGACAACCTGCACATATGTTCAGACACCCTCCAATGGCTAATGGACAGCCTCCCCACCCCCACGAGCAGGGCAGCCCAGCTGCCTCGAGGTGACCCGACCACCTGCACAAACCACACAGCAGGAAACACACACCACCACGGCTGTGTCCCAGGACCACCATGAACAACACATGGAATGTCAACGCCGTGTGTTGGGTTGCCAGGTGGAGTTGGCTGATCAGCTGCGGGTGGGTTTCGAGCTTGTGGCAGCCAAACTCGATGCCATATGTGGGAGTCTGAGTCCCATCAGGGGTCACTTACAGTCCCTAACGGACACACACTGTCCTCACCATGCTCCACAACAACCCTTTGCCGACATCGCTGGGGCCATCTCTCGGATACAAGAACTGTCTAGTCAGACAGGCACCAGTGATCACCACACAGAGTTGGCACAGATGCGCAGGACAATTGAGATCATAGAGCAGATGCAGGCTGGAAGTATGGTTGCCACAGCTGAACACCAGCGACATGTAGCTGGGATCTACCATGCCTTGCAGTTCATCATCCTGTCATTGCTCCCAGATGACTGCAGCGGGAACTTTGACACACACATCTCCAACCCCAGATGTGTCAGTGGCACACAGTGATGCAGCCCTATCACCTTCGCACCCTGCTGTGCCAGTGGCACACAGTGATGCAGCCCTATCACCATCACACCCTGATGAATCCGTGGCACACAGTGATGCAGCCATTACCCCTCCACACACACCGGACACAGAGGAAGTATCAGAGGACTGAGATGTGGATGGTAATTACTATGTGAGGAAGGAGGTAGTAGCATCCATCACTGCCATATGACCTGTCCCTGCCTGGTTCAGCCCTATGCATCATGCCCTGGGACAACACATTCCACAGACCCCTGGAACACTCTGCAACATACACCTGGACAATTACACAGTTATCCTGCAGTGCACTGCACTCTCCCTCTCCTAAATCACTTTTCAATCCCAAAAAGGCTCAGATTGGCCCACCACTGGGTTCTCATGTAATGTGGCTTGGCATGGCCATGTACAGCTCCAGATTTCACCAGAATGTGAAGAAACATTTGAAATCACACAGATGTGTCATGACTATGTTCACTCAAGTATGAAAGTATGGATGGATGTATGTATTGCACAAGAAGGTACACCCAGGTAAATGACATTAAGGTGCATGTTGAACCCTGAGCCACATGGCCAGACTGTGAAGGTGAGTACTAGCTGTGGCCTCATTGCACATGAATGACAATCTTGCAACCCACTAACATAGGCACATGTCCATGTATTGAATAGGGCTGTGTGTAGGAATGACCAAATCGGTAGCAGGCCAGAAGTGGTGTCCTACATCACATGTGACAAGAAGTTCACTTCGCATACCTAGTCACACACATCTGTGTGGACACATTCTGCTTAGATTCATAGCATTGCTCCACATGGTCAGAGGTTGGACACCATAATCACATTGCTGGAGAAAGATAAGTGCACAGGCTTGCCAGCAACTATCTCACACACAGTGTTTGGCTCACAGAGGTGGAGCAGTCAAAAGGGACCCACCCCCATTGTGCATGCATCACTCAGTCCCTCCCTGTGTAGGGACGATGCTCATTGTGGCACATGATTTTTAAAACTAATCAACACTCATCACAGTTGGACAATAGTGCAGTTGCGTAGACTTTATTGGCATGTGCGTGTCAGTACGGACAAAGCAACGGCCACAACATGCAGGGACATGTTTGAGACACTTACACGCAGCATGGGAACATGTCGAGGTGCAAGACATGGGGAGGCAAAAATGTACCTGAAATCATTACGGATGGCAACGGTCTCAGCCCACCTTGCTTTGCTGGACGAGTCAAGTGATGTTTGGCGTCTGCCCATTGCCCCGTGTTAGGGGACACGACTCTCAGCCAATGGGGTCTGCATAGTGCTGCGCTACCGGACTGCGCCGACTGTCTGCTCTGCTGACAGTGATCAGATAGAAGGGTCCAACAAGGTCACATGTCGTGCTACATTGCCATGTGTGTACACTCCCCCCAGCAGTATGTCCGAATTGGGAACGTTGCCAAACGACGCTGGGCTGCTCAGACCATGGATGTGCATCACCTTGCACAGGTGTGTCTACACATGCGTAGTTCTACGCACATGCATTCTGAGTCCAGACGAAGGCAGACATGTCAACTGTTGTGGTGGGATATGCGACCATTCCCCATGATGCAACAAGGTGTTGGGACCTGTGCTGTGGGTGACAATCCAATGTGTTTGCAGGACGTAGTTACTCGTCCATGAATGCCAGCGCAGCTTCAGGGGCAATGTGTTTCAATAATAAGTCGTTGTCTGGTTCAAGGAACACCAGGATGACCCAATCCATTAACTGGTCCGGGCAGATGTGCTCAGTCCACGCCGTTTCCCCAATCCGCAACAAAGCCGATTAGGGTAGCCCCTCAATGTGGTCACTGCACACGAGGAGTTGTGCAATCTCCCATGCACAACTGCCAGCACATACACAAAAGATCAGTACATCCCATGCTCGGGTATCCCGGTGATACACCTGTTCATGGGCCAACTGGGAGCGCACTGTCAGGTCATAATCCAACTCAGCTACCGTTGCGTTGGATAGGCAGACCTCCATGGGGCACTCGAATGTGCATGATCGACAGTGGAACCAGGGCTGGACGCAGGTGACATAAGCAAGACGGAAACTCAGACGGTAACTGATTTGCAACACTGCCATTGGCACAAATCCCAACAGATGCAGCATTTGTGCACGGTACAGTTCCACGTGACAGGGGTTGTGCATGTGCCCGGGAATGCCTGCCATTGCATTTGTTGGTCTCGTAGCACCGGCACTCCTCAGACCGGCGCCAGTTCTGTGGATGATATGCCGCAGCTCAGGGCAATGAGTTGTTTGTGTGTGCAACGTTTGGATGCATGGGTAGTTTTTGACCAATGTGTCAAAGGTATCCCTTGCAGGTATAGGTCATGCAGGGACAAGTGTGTGTGGGATGTGGGCACGTTGGTTTTTCATTAGCGCCGTTCGTGATGTGGGAGTCGTCGGAGGCTGGTTTGGTATCTCACGCAGGGTGTGCCAGCCGCATTCAGGACCAAGGTCGGAGGGTCGGTTGGCCTTCCGCTTTGTGTGGGGAGACAAAGGAGCTTTCAGTCCTAATTTTAGTCTGACTACAGATTGTATTTCTGAAATGTGATGTGCCCTTTGCGCTGACTTTGATGACAGGCCTGTGATTTGGGGTGCACGAATTTCGAGACACACGCAGCTGTTGGCATGTTTGCATGAGCCAAGGGCCCGATTGGCATTGCGCTCCTTGTTCAGTCTCACTCTTTCGTTCTCTCTCTCTCCCTGTACTTTGATGAGAGCCTGACACACCTTCTTATCTTGGATATTGTCTTGCAGGCTGTGAGTCACAGATTGTCCAGGGAGGCCCGCCATGACTCTTCAAAATAGTTGTTTGGAGACGAATTAGTATGTGACATTTTGTTTGGTCTTTCAATGGTGCATGAATGAATCAGGATTTCTGTACTCACATGTATGTTGATTTCTGCAATTGTGCAACATCAGGTGGGTGCTTTTTTTTCAAGTTTTCGGGCCGTGAATGTGCAGTGTCTTGTTCCGGGGGAGGTGGGGTATGCCTGGAGTGGGGGTGGTCCTGGGTGTGGTGGTGGTGGGTGTTGTGGCCCTCTTGGGTGTTCGGCCCGCATGATCAGTGGCTCCATGTTATGTATGTTAACCTCCATTTATAACGCACACGGCTACTCGGAAGCGTCCCGGCGCGAAGCCAAATGGTGGAGACAGAGGGGGCAGACCCAGCTGGAAGATTAATTAAATAGCAAAGTTTTTAAATGTTTTTAAACAGCCTGAGGTCGCTGATGTTACGCAGTTCAAAGGGCAAGCCATGGCCGCTCTGACCGAGAGGGAGCTACCTCCCATTCTAGCCAGGCGGTCCCTGGGTACAACAGCGAGGCATTGACCTGTAGAGCGTAAATGTCTGGGCGGCACATAGAACGTGAATCGTCTCCTGAGATACTGAGGCTCTATCTTATAGAGAGCACTATAGGCAAGCGAGCCTTAAACAAAATACGTTGGTCAACCGGGAACCAGTGCAGATCCTGTAGAGTCTACCTCGCGCTAGACCTCCCAGGAGTACCCAAATAAGGCTCTAGCGGTCACATTCTGGACAATCTGCAGCTTTTTCAGCTGATAAGCTGGACGACCAATGTACAGGGCATTGGCGTAGTCCAGACATGAAAGGATGAGAGCACGGGTCACCATTTCTTTAGCCACTTTGGGCAATAGGGGCATAAACTTCTTTAGGTGTTTGAGTGTGCCAAAGCACACACCAACTAGTTTATTGATCTGAGGCAGAAATCCTAATCCCTAGCTGAACCAAACCCCCAAATTTTTTGCAAAAGCTCCTCGTAGATTTAGGCATATGGTAACATGCCGGCCAGTTGTCCTCTCTGAAATGCGGGGGAAAGGATCCATAAAGCAGCACCTCAGATTTCTCCTCATTGCATTTCAGTTGGGCCTGCGCTAACCATTTAAAAACTGCTGCAAGACAGTTTTTGGCAATGGTCGGGGAGAAATCAGTTTTCTTCCACGTGAAGAGGAGCTCGGTATCATCCGCATAAGCTATAATCTTAGCGCCCAGCTCCTCTGCCAAATAAATAAGGGGCGTCATATAGACATTAAACAAAAGAGGGCTGTGTTGAGCCCTGCGGAACCCCCGTCGACAGACTTCTCGGTGTTGAGGAGAAAGGAGGCAGCCATACTTGCTGTGCTCTATTGGCTGGAAAGGATTCAGTCGAACTCCCACACCTGACCTAAGATGCCGATGTGAGACAGCCGTGCCAAAAGTTGGCGGTGTGGCACGGTTTCAAACGCGGCAGAGGTCTAATAGCACCAGAGCTGCGCTGCCGCCGGCATCTATAGACCTTCAGGTGTGGCTCTGAGCTGGGCTCCCTTTTGTGGTGCTGACTGTCGTCCGACTTTGCACCAGGTCAGAGCATGTGTTACTTTCCTGCTGCTAATGCGCCTTATCGCATGTTTTGTGATCTTATCGCCGATCTGGCTGGTCGTTGAGAATGTTGCTGAGTGGTGTTGTTGCGGCTTTTGGCACTGGAACACCTACTCTGCATCTCATTAGCGATAGTTGCCGGGGTCGTCAATGGCAATGTTTTTTGTGGCTGCTATCGCTGGTAAACTGGTGATGTCGGCTGTTAGCACCTGCTTGTGAATGGGGTGATAAATTTATCGCGACTTTGTCTGCGATAAAGTGTCGTCAACTCGCCGATAACGCCTTGAGAATATGCCCCCAAGTCTTCCAAACCATTTGCGTTTTTATATCAGTTTTATCCTCAATCCTGTTTCTTTCCTCCAAGGCATTGCATTGTCTTAGACCTCTTGGCCCCAAAGAATGCAGAAAAAATACCTTTCTTCTTGTCACGTCAAATCCTCTTTGTCAATAGTTAACAAATAATGACAAAAATAGTCCTGCCATTTGTGGCTCCCCAAGATTAGGTAGAAAAGGAGGTGTGAGAGTAAAAGTCTCAGCAGCACATATATCTCCTCAAAAGCTGTGCAGTACGAAACAAAGAATTGTAGTCTTCTTTTTCCGTAATCAGAGACACCTTGTGTGCTCCAACAAACTGTGCTCACAATACTAACCACTCCACAGTTCTATTTAATAGAAGTGGTACATTACATATATTTTCATTAAAGAACACAGGGGCATATTATCAAGGACAGGCGATACATTATCGCCGCTTTTATCGGCAGGAAACTGCCGATAAAGCGGCGATAATGGCCTTGATAATATGCTCTATGAATTCCAATCGAAGCCCATGTTAGATGTGTTCACATCTAACATGGGCTTCGATTGGAATTCATAGAGCATATTATCAAGGAATTTATAGAGCATATTATCAAGGCCATTATCTCCGCTTTATCAGCAGTTTCCTGCCGATAAAAGCGTTGATAATGTATCACCTGTCCTTGATAATATGCCCCACAATCCCCCATTCTTTTTGCGGAACAAGTGTGTCAAATGTTCCCCTTTCAGAAACAGTTTACAGCATGCAACAGAACCGTACCTAAAAGCATGATTTTTCTCAGTCTCATCAACTGTCCATGCAGTGACTGCACAACCTTTGCTGCAAAAGCAAGTGCACCAAAGATTCTCCTTCCAAAAGCAGTTTACTGTGTGCCGTACCTCACCGAAAAGCACGTTTTTTTCAGTCCGGTCAGCTATCCATGCTGTGACTGCACAATGCTCGCTACAATGGCTCCTGCCTCCATGTATTTTCCTCACTTTTCCAAATTGGTCGCATGTTAATCACACATGCATGACCCCACGTATGTGCTCCTTCACACAACGTGTATCATATTCCTTGAAACTACCGGTCAGTGGATCGCATCGGTGTTGTCACAACAATGACCGCTAACCTGCATTCGTACGTCCAACTGCCACCACCTCATAGATGCATTACTGCGTGTCAAGCCGCTCCACCCTACAAACAGCACCCTGTACCATATTGAAAGAGATGCCTGTCCGTACGCTTCATCGACAGCAATCTTTCAGTCGTTTGTAATGAAGAAAACTCGTGAAATCCTTCTCCACAAATGTTCACGGTTGTCTCTTAACTCCGGCGTTCCTCCTGATAAATCCTGCAATGCATGCAAGGTCCTCCACAGAGTTGAGTTCATCGCCAATTTTTTGTGAAGATGCAACACCACTGCCATTGTTACTCAACTCTGCACAGGGAGAAAACGGGCTCCCTCTGAGTAATAACGCCAACTTCAACTGCCATCCATTGAACACCCTCATTACATACATATAATTCCATCCTTAAAGTATCAACCATGATGACATCAGATCAGTTTGCTGCAAGAAAGCAGGTGTTGCTGCTTGCTTGCAGCAAAATGATCTGATGTCATCACTGCACAAGCACTGCAAAACAAGAGGAGAGAGGTGTATGTATTAAGGTATAGTGGAGGGCTCCCTGACAAAATAACAGTGAACAATCTTGTGAAATAAAATGCTCACTTTGGTGTTATTAAGGATAGCACAGTGGCTGACCTAATTAGAAGAACTAATAATTGGCCATAAAGTCCTGCGAAAGATGTACAAATATACCGTAAAAAACAGAAAGTAAAGGAAATATGGGTGTTATGCATTCGGATTAGGGCTAAGGTCCGTCCTGTGGCACACCTCAATATGTGTGCATTCGGATCACGTGAGTGCTTGAGGCATGGCTCCTCAAAATGAAAGGCAAGCACTCAGAGAAGGCAATTGCTGTGGGTGACAGCAGAGATCACCCGATCCACTGAGGGAGAATGTCTTCAGTGACTTGCTGGTGACAGAAGGGGAAGTCGGAGTAAAAGGAGGACTGGAAGGAAGGCAGCCATTTTGAGAACATCTGCACATAACCAGCAGAAGAAAGTGACACGCTCTTAAAGAAGCACCATGGGGCCCAAGGAGTGTATACAAAGGGGTTTGAATAAAATCATGGTTTTTATAGAGAGCGATGAAACAATTGAGAGACAAAGAGGGGGAAGAGAACCAATAAAAACATGTCTTCACAGTAATAAATCAGAACCAAAAGGGATACAATATAAAACAAAATAGTCTATATGTAGTGATAGACATAAGGCAGAGTCAAACTCCCTAGGGCAAGAAATCATTACATAAGAAAGCTCCAATCCTCTCTGTAGTTAAGTCCAGCTCTCATAGTGTCCAACTGCAAAATCTATATGCTGACTCCCTGTTCATGTGTTGATATCACTGCAATAACTTGCCATCGTATGTCATCTTCTTTGTGTCCTTGTTGAATGTAATGTTCAGCCAAAGGGGTAAAGTGGACCTTTCATCGGATACAGCTCATATGTTGATAGATGCAAATTGTGGTCGGCTGAGTGGCCTGGCCAATGTACAGCTGACCAAAGGGGGTGAATATAGAGTAAAGTATGTTTGTGTTACAACTGGAGAAATCCTCGAGGGGTATTCTGATATTACCATGAGTGAACAACTTGGTATCTGTGGAATGGAGGCAAACAATGCAATGACCATATTTACGATGTCTAACGACAGGTGGAAGACCCCAATGGTAATTAAGTGCAAGAGAAGTCTTTTAAGATGGAAATGCTGCAAGGATTAAATGATCCTTCAAATTCTGTCATTTTTGAATCCAATGCAAAGTCTCGGGATGTTCCTTTGACATGTTGGAAAACATAATTTTCAAAACAGAAGAATTTGCAAGTGAGTGCAAGTCTGACTAGTTCATGAATTAACACAACGGGTACTTGGTGTAGTCTGGGTCTACTGTTCAAAAGATTGGATATGACATTAATACCTTCGCTCTGTGGTATGTTGGTGTATAATGACTATATCAAGAGTGGCCAGCAGACAATCAGACAGGGAAAATGCTAAGAACTCAATCATGTTAATGAAGTGCAGCGAGACAAGGTTTCTTCTGCATTGCCTTTCTCTGTTATGGCAAATCCAATAAAGACCTGATTATCCACCTGGTGTTCTCTGGTACAATCAATATGAAAACTAAGGGCTCGATTTGGATCCAACCAACAGAGGCTTTCCTTCTCTCAGAGGGGTTATGTAAAACAAGGAACGCCAGAGGGTGATGTTCCAACCAACACGAATTGGAGCCACTACCGTTGAAAGAAAAAGAAAAAAAAAGAGGCTTGAGTTCACAAGAACGGCTTGTCAGGGTAGAAAGTGGTACACGGGGAGAAGGCTTAAGCTCGTTCAGCCGCCATGCGATTTGATGACAAGAGAGTAAGCAGCCTGAGAGGACAGTTTGCAGAGGTTTGAAGGGATCCCCCACGAGGAATGTAAGAACCAAGGGGCATAATTACAGGGAAAGGGCAGGAATGTGCTGTATTCGTCCAATATGACGCATTCCTGTAATGACAGGATTGCATCATATTGGATAAATACGGTGTTTCAGCAGCCTTGTGCGCCAACATAGTCCCCCTTGCACCATGATGTAAAGGTGCTTGTGTTGTAGCCAGTTTTGTTTTTGTGCAGGAAGGGGCACCCTCTTGCACAAACAATCCATAAAAGAGTATTCCTCTTTCTATGCGTGTTGCAGAAAGAAGAACATAGAAACTGAAAAAACAAGGAAAATAAACATGTTTCACCTCATTACACCTCAGTGAGTGAAGATCTAGGTGTGGACATTTAGCAATGTTATGGGTCTGTACGGTGTGCAAATGGAGGCCTCTTTCTGGGTTTATAAAGTACAGTTATTGTGTCAGTAAGAGTGCCTGAAGTGACAAATGAGATGTGCGTTAGTATCAGAGCTATTAAAGGACAAAACGTCATATAGAATGCAGGTGTGTAGACATCAGGGACTGGGGCTTTAGTAACTTCCACTTTGCCAGTCCGAGATTACTGCTAGTGAAATATCTATTTCTAGTGAGTCTGATCGTAGTTGGTTCATTACAGGTGTAGTGGATGTGGCCAGGTAGGACTCTATTCCTGTCTCTGGGATATCTTCTGCTGTGGATAGGCCCTCATAAACTTGTCTGAGCAATATATTAATCTGTTTGTTTCTTGCACTTCATGTTGCTGATTTCTATGACCCGATCCATATACATGTTGGCCCTTAAATAGCAGACTAGTTATTTACTTAGCTTGTCCCCTCCCTTTATAGTAATGTTGGTGCATGCACAGTAGAATGTACTCTGCTTTAACCAGGTCTAGTGCTTAGAATTGTTGCCTGGCCAGTGACAGCTGTTGCCAGACCTTGTGTCCCACTGTTCATTTGTGATTGGCTTGTAAGTCTTTAACATTTCTTTTGAGCTCTGCTCTATTCCGCTTCTTTAAGTTTCACTGTAATGGCGATAGACTCGCCCCTTATCATAGAGTTGCTAATTGGATCTCAGGCTTATCATTTTCTTGTACAAAGTGCTGGATTACCACTAGTATTTTGGTTTACATGTGTTTATTCCTAGTTAGATTGTAGTTTAATCTCCAACCATGGCCAGAGCTATGTTCTTGGGTGTCCCTATGAGTATCATAGTGGCAGATACTCAAATCTCAGCCTGTTCTGAATGCGCTAGAATGTGGGGTGTGCCTAAGAAGTAATCTAACTTACCATATATCTGTAGGGTAGACAAGTCAAATCTCTAGAAGTGAGATTCAGGGAGTGCCAGATATCTATCAGGCTCAGATCCTTTAGCCACTCTATCTCACTGCTCTGTGGTGCACCTGTCTGACCCATGTGCTACACTGATCTGTCAAACATTGTGTATAGCACAATTTTAAGGACTTCCCCCAGCTAGGATTTCCCCATCTGGAAAAATCATAACCTTTATTAGAGCCTTTCCAATGAACTTTTCCTGATTCTCACCGGGAGGATATATTGTCGCAATGGTGAGTATGTGACCATTCAGCGTTACCCATATGACTATGAAGCTCCTGGTATATTTTTGACCATCCCTTTAAATTTGTTAGTCAGCAGGATAGTCATGCCATCCGTCTTGTTGGGGCCGGAGGAGCAGTATTGCCAAGGGAAGCATCTGGACCTCATGGAACCCCAATTGCTTTTAGTAGGGTGGGTCACATGCAGGAGACAAAGGGCAAGAGATAAATGCCACATTTAGAATATTTAAGCATTTTACAAAATGCCAGGCACCTAGCTTGGGTGTTAAGGCCCCTTAATTCAAACTCAGGGCCAGATTACAAAACTCTCACACAACGTATCTCTGCCCCCAAAGTTGCTGTGTTGCTTGAGAGGGAGAGAGAAGGACAGCGCTGTATACAGCTGCGGCAGATGCAGGTAAAAGCGGTGGGGTGGGGGGTGGAGTCCTCATACAACGACAGAATACAATTTAAAAAAAGACAAGCATTTGCAATGCAATAGGTCTCGCATTAGGAAAGTTTGAGCTATTGGTATTGTAAATTACACATTTTTTATTTATGTGTTGGTTTTGAAAATAGAGAAATTAACAGCTTTGTCATTTACAATGCCAATAGTTTTAACTTTTGCAAATGTGACACCTATAGCATTTGTAATGCAATATGTGTTGTATTTACGTGACTTAGATGTATTGATATTACAAATAACAATGGCTTTTAATTTTTTTAAATAATTAATACTTAAATTGAAGTTATTGTAATTTATAATGGCAATAGCTTAAACTTTTGTAAATAACTTTTGTAAAGATTATGTTCAGTGTATTTTATTGTGACGAAAATCCAAGAACAGGAGTAAAATATTAACATCTTTTTGTGACATTTGTAATAAAGCTTGACACATTGAGAGGACATATTTGAACCAGTTGTTGAATGGTTGCACAGATTGGCGCTGAGTGATGTTGTGGTGGTGACGAGTGATGCTGTGGCATTCAGTGATGCTGTGGTAGCGCAAAGTGATGTTGTAGTGCCCCTGAGTGGTGATGCTGTGGTGGGGCTGAGTGATGTTGTGGTGGTGCGATAGATAGATAGATAGAGTGAGGGCGATAGATAGATAGAGTGAGGGCGATAGAGTGAGGGCGAAAGATAGATAGTGAGGGCGAAAGATAGATAGTGAGGGCGATAGGGAGAGTGAGGGCGATAGATAGAAAGATAGATAGATAGATAGATAGATAGATAGATAGATAGATAGATAGATAGATAGATAGATAGATAGATAGATAGATAGATAGAGTGAGGGCGATAGATAGAGTGAGGGCGAAAGATAGATAGTGAGGGCGATAGATAGATAGTGAGGGCGATAGATAGATAGTGAGAGCGATAGATAGAGGGAGGGTGATAGATAGAGGGAGGGTGATAGATAGAGGGAGGGTGATAGATAGAGGGAGGGCGATAGATAGATAGACAGATAGAGTGAGGGCAATAGATAGAGTGAGGGCGATAGATAGAGTGAGGGCGATAGAGTGAGGCGATAGATAGATAGTGAGGGCGATAGATAGATAGATAGATAGAGTGAGTGAGGGCGATAGATAGGTCGATAGACAGACAGAGGGCGACAGTAAACATCCCGTATTCGAGGAATTTACTGTGTGCAATTTTAATTTTGATTCAACGTTTCAATGCGTCCCCTCGAGCACCTGTGTTATGCTACTAATATAAATGAATTTGCAGATGTTAATCACTGTAACCAAACAAAAGGAGGCGGACATGTGGCCTCTGGCTTCAAAGGCACAAAACCTGAGTTCAGATCTTAGTTCCTGCACATAGGCAAAGCGTCTTTTCTGACAGTTTAGTGCTTTCTGAGCGGTCGGGCATAGTGAGTGCTGAGAAGCCGGACTACCAGTGTGCTCATTGTTTTGACTGCCTCCTTACAGTTTTTTTTCTATCCAGCCATGAAGTGAAGGCAACTCAGCAGTTAACTACACCACATATTTCTGCGTGCAACAAGAAGTATCTGGTGTCTGATTCCAGTCGGGGCGAGTCAGACGTTTATCCTTTTTTGACCAACAAAGTCAGTTTGAAATGGACAGTAAAATAAATAAAACACACTGCACGCCTTATGCTGTGGGCTCAGAGACGAGAATAGACAGGGAAGGAAGGCCTGGCAGAAGAGCTGTTATGTCTGATGCTTGTGGATGTCTGATGCTTGTGGATGTCTGATGCTTGTTGATGTCTGATGCTTGTTGATGTGTGATGCTTGTGGATGTCTGATGCTTGTGGATGTGTGATGCTTGTGGATGTGTGATGCTTGTGGATGCCTGATGCTTGTGGATGCCTGATGCTTGTGGATGCCTGATGCTTGTGGATGCCTGATGCTTGTGGATGCCTGATGCTGGTGGATGCCTAATGCTGGTGGATGTCTGACGCTTGTGGATGTCTGATGCCTGACGCTTGTGGATGTCTGATGCTTGTAGATGTCTGATGCTTTTAGATGCCTGATGCTTGTGGATGCCTGATGCTTGTGGATGTCTGATGCCTGATGCTTGTGGATGCCTGATGCTTGTTGATGTCTGATGCTTGTGGACGCCTGATGCTTGTGGATGTTATGTTATGTTATGTTATGTTATCGTAGGTTTTGTTAAGCGCTCAGCTACTCTAACAGAGTGTCCGGGCGCTGACAGATCAAACACAGCATAACTCTTCCAATGAGGGGCAAATTAGAGGCCGAAGAACCACGTTTTGAGATCTTTCCTGAAAGATACCAAATTCTCGCTCTTTCTCAGAGCAAGAGGCAAATCATTCCAGGCACGTGACGCTAGATGTTGAAAAGAGCGGCCCCCGGTCCGTGCGCTCCTGATTACAGGGATCCTCGCCAATGACAAGGCAGCCGATCGTAAGGCTCTGGTTGGGTTGTGGAAGACAACTCTCTTCCGCAGATACAGAGCCCCAATGCCATGCAAGGCTTTAAACGCCATGGTAAGGGCCTTAAACTTGATGCGTTTCCTGATTAGAAGCCAGTGAAGGGACACCAGAAGGTCAGTAGCATGAGACCGGCGCCCAAAGCCAAAGATGGCCCGAGCCGCCGTGTTCTACACCACCTGCAGCCTAGACAAAAGATATTCAGGCAGGCCGAGGTAGAGTACGTTCACGTAATCCAACCTCGATCCAATCAGGGCTTGCACCGTTGTTTTCCTATGGTCGATCGAGAGAAGAGGGAGGAATTTCCTCAACATTTTGAGTATTCCGAAGCACTGCCCCACCAGGCCAAGAATCTGAGGTTTCAGTGACAGGCAATTGTCCATCTTGATACCCAGGTTCTTGGCTACCTTGGAGTCAGAGGCCGGGGGAAACATTCCTGCAGGCCACCAGGTCTTCCAACCGGGATCAGGAGGACAGCCGAAGAAGAGGAGCTCGAACTTGTCAGAATTGCATTTCAACTGGTTAAGTTGAAACCAAGTGAATATTGCGCCCAAGCAGTTCTTAATGCTCTCGCCATCAAAGTCCGTGTTCTTGTCACAGGTGAAGAGCAGCTGGGTATCGTCGGCGTACGATATAATCTGGGCGCCCAACGACTCTGCCAGTGCCGCGAGGGGGGCCATATAGATATTAAAAAGGCTGGGACTCAGAATTGACCCCTGAGGAACTCCCACCTCCAAAGGCGGCACAGCGGCAGAGTACGGAGGAGCCCAGACTGTCTGATGTCGATTAGAGAAAAACGACTCAAACCATCTAAACACCGTTCCCCTAACCCCGATCTCCCAAAGTCTTGCCAGGAGCCGGTCATGGGGAACGGTGTCGAACGCCGCCGAGAGATCTAATAGCACCAAAACTACTTTCCCTCCACTGTCAAGGACTTCCTTGATGGCTTCTGACACCTCCAGTAGTGCCGACTCAGTGCTCATGTTAGCCCTAAAACCGGATTGGGTATAGTGCAGAATCTCGTTAGACTCTACAAAGTCGGCCAGGACTGAGTGCACATGCTTTTCCGTCACCTTGGCCAGAGCCGGTAGCAGAGAAATAGGCCTGTAATTAGCATGATTGCTGGGGTCCAGGGATGGCTTCTTTAAAAGAGGGAGAACCATCGCCTGTTTCCATGCTTGCGGTACGGATCCCGTTTCCAGAGACCTGTTAAGGATCAAATTGACAGTCGGGTTGATAACACAAGCAATTTTAGCTAAAAACTTAGCAGGGCATGGATCACATGGGGAGCCAGATCTCAATTTGGACAAAATTTCCAGAGAGGATTGCAGCTCAATCGGGGGAAAAGTCATCAAAAAGGGCTGTTCCGCGATAGCCTTAGGAAAGCCCGGTACTAGATCGTCACAGCAGGAAAAGTGTTCTGAATGCTAAGGATCTTATTAGAGAAAAAGCTAGCCAGTTGGACCACCCACGGTTCAGAAAAGGAGCATTTAGGTGTGATGGCGGCCGGGGAGGTAAATTCCTTCACTACAAGGAAAACTTCTTTACTGGTGTTACTAGCCTCCTCGATCCTTCTGGCAAAATAAGCTTTTTTCTCAAGATAGATTTCCCTATGGTAAGCTTTGATCCTGCTCTTATACGCTTCCTTTAGAGGCTCCAGATAGCTTACTCTCCAAGCTCTCTCTGCTTTCTTACAAAGCCTACGGCTGGAGTTGAGAGCTGAGGTGAACCATGGCGCAGATGCGCGGGACGGGGCCTTTGAGGAGCACTCAAGAGGCGCCAGCTCCTCCAAACAGTGAGTAAGCCAGCATTGAAAGAGATTAGTATCCGTCTCCACATCACCAGATAAACAACAAGGATGACTCATCAAATATTGGTCGATCAGATGTCTGTTGCTTGTGGATGTCCGACGCTTGTGGATGTCTGATGCTTGTGGATGTCTGATGCTTGTGGATGCCTGACGCATGTGGATGGCTGACGCTTGTGGATGGCTGACGCTTGTGGATGGCTGACGCTTGTGGATGTCTGATGCTTGTGGATGTCTGATGCTTGTGGATGTCTGATGCTTGTGGATGTCTGAAGCCTGATGCTTGTGGATGTCTGTTGCTTGTGGATGTTTGATGCTTGTGGATGCTTGATGCTTGTGGATGCCTGATGCTTGTGGATGTCTGATGCTTGTGGATGTCTGATGCTTGTGGATGTCTGACGCTTTTGGATGCCTGACGCTTGTGGATGCCTGACGCTTGTGGATGTCTGACACTTGTGGATGTCTGACACTTGTGGATGCCTGATGCTTGTGGATGCCTGATGCTCCTGGTTGTCTGATGCTCCTGGTTGTCTGATGCTCCTGGTTGTCTGATGTCTGATGCTTGTGGATGCCTGATGCTGGTGGATGCCTAATGCTGGTGGATGTCTGACGCTTGTGGATGTCTGATGCTTGTATATGTCTGATGCTTGTGGACGTCTGATGCTTCTGGATGTTTCTGGATGTCTGATGCTTCTGGATGTCTGATGTCTGATGCTTGTGGATGTCTGATGCTTGTGGATGTCTGATGCTTGTGAATGTCTGATGCTTGTGGATGTCTGATGCTTGTGGACGTCTGATGCTTGTGGATGTCTGATGCTTGTGGACGTCTGATGCTTGTGGACGCCTGATGTTTGTGGATGCCTGACGCTTGTGGATGTCTGACGCTTGTGGATGTCTGATGCTTGTGGATTCCTGATGCTCCTGGTTGTCTGATGCTCCTGGTTGTCTGATGCTCCTGGTTGTCTGATGCTCCTAGTTGTCTGATGCTCCTGGTTGTCTGATGTCTGATGCTTGTGGATGTCTGATGCTTGTGGACATCTGATGCTTCTGGATGCTTCTGGATGTCTGATGCTTCTGGATGTCTGATGTCTGTTGCTTGTGGATGTCTGATGCTTGTGAATGTCTGATGCTTGTGGATGTCTGATGCTTGTGGAAGTCTGATGCTTGTGGATGTCTGATGCTTGTGGATGTCTGATGCTTGTGGACGTCTGATACTTGTGGACGCCTGACGCTTGTGGACGCCTGACGCTTGTGGATGTCTGACGCTTGTGGATGTCTGACGCTTGTGGATGTCTGACGCTTGTGGATGTCTGTTGCTTGTGGATGTTTGATGCTTTTGGATGTCTGTTGCTTGTGGACGTCTGATGCTTGTGGACGTCTGATGCCTGATGCTTGTGGATGTCTGATGCTTGTGGATGTCTGATGCCTGACGCTTGTGGATGTCTGATGCTTGTGGATGTCTGATGCTTGTGGATGTCTGATGCCTGACGCTTGTGGATGTCTGTTGCTTGTGGATGTCTGTTGCATGTGGATGTCTGTTGCTTGTGTATGTCTGATGCTTGTGGATGTCTGTTGCTTGTGGATGTCTGTTGCTTGTGGATGTCTGTTGCTTGTGGATGCTTGTGGATGTGTGACACTTGTGGATGTCTGACGCTTGTGGATGTCTGATGTTTGTGAATGCTTGAAGCTTGTGCATGTCTGACGCTTGTGCATACCTGACACTTATGGATGTCTGATGCTTGTGAATGTCTGATGCTTGTGGACGTTTGATGCTTGTGGACATCTGATGCTGTGGACGTCTGATGCTTGTGGACGTCTGATGCTTGTGGACATCTGATGCTTGTGGACGTCTGATGCTTGTGGATGTCTGATGCTTGTGGATGTCTGATGCTTGTGGATGTCTGATGCCTGACGCTTGTGGATGTCTGTTGCTTGTGGATGTCTGATGCTTGTGGATGTCTGATGCTTGTGGATGCTTGTGGATGTCTGATGCATGTGGATGTCTGTTGCATGTGGATGTCTGTTGCTTGTGGATGTCTGTTGCTTGTGTATGTCTGATGCATGTGGATGTCTGTTGCTTGTGGATGCTTGTGGATGTGTGACACTTGTGGATGTCTGACGCTTGTGGATATCTGATGCTTGCGGATGTCTGATGCCTGACGCTTGTGGATGTCTGACGCTTCTGGATGTCTGATGCCTGATGCTTGTGGATGTTTGATGCTTGTGGATGTCTGATGCTTATGGGTGTCTGATGCTTGCGGATGTCTGATGCTTGTGGATGTCTGATGCTTGTGGATGTTTGTTGCTTGTGGGTGTCTGTTGCTTGTGGGTGTCTGTTGCTTGTGGATTTCTGTTGCTTGTGGATGTCTGTTGCTGTGTATGTCTGATGCTTGTGGATGTCTGTTGCTTGTGTATGCTTGTGGATGTGTGACACTTGTGGATGTCTGACGCTTGTGGATGTCTGATGTTTGTGAATGCTTGAAGCTTGTGCATGCCTGACGCTTGTGCATACCTGACACTTATGGATGCCTGACGCTTGTGGATGCCTGACGCCTTTGGATGTCTGATGCTTGTGGATGCCTGACGCTTGTGGATGCCTGACGCTTGTGGATGCCTGACGCCTTTGGATGTCTGATGCTTGTGGATGGCTGGCGCTTGTGGATGTCTGATGCCTGAAGCTTGTGGATGCCTGACGCTTGTGGATGTGTGGTGCTTGTGGATGTGTGACGCTTGTGGATGTCTGATGCTTGTGGATGTCTGATGCTTGTGGATGCCTGACACCTGTGGATGCCTGACGCCTGTGGATGCCTGACGCTTGTGGATGCCTGATGCCTTTGGATGCCTGATGCCTTTGGATGTCTGATGCTTGTGGATGCCTGATGCTTGTGGATGCCTGACGCTTGTGGATGTCTGATGCTTGTGGATGTCTGATGCTTGTGGATGTCTGATGCTTGTGGATGCCTGACGCCTGTGGATGCCTGAAGCTTGTGGATGGCTGATGCTTGTGGACGCCTGACGCTTGTGGATGCCTGAAGCTTGTGAATGCCTGATGCTTGTGCATGCCAGACTCTTTTTGGATGCCAGACGCTTGTGGATGTCTGAAGCTTGTGGATATCTAATGGGTGATGCTTGTGGATGTCTGATGAAAGTGTGCACTAACAACTGGTGATGTGTGCGTGCCTGGTGAAAGCGTGGATGGATTTAATTTGGCTAGCAAAATAAACAAAGCTGTGAGAGCATTTTTAATCTCCATTAAAGATACATAATGGAAAGTTATATACGTTTTGTGTAAATGTGACAAAAAAAAAAGATAATCATCTAGAGTACTGTGTAAACTTTAAATGTAGTACAAATATCGTGTAAGCAAAACAATACATAAACTCCTTTACGTTGTATATGACTAACAAATAAAGTATTTTTGAAATGAAAAAACCTTACATTGGCTAAAATCCCTAACATATTGCTAACAGGGGGGAAATACTTAGATGAGCCCAACATAGTGCCGTTCCAATTTTACCACAAACACATTACTGTTTAAGATACTATATATTTCTAAATAAAAATACAACCTTTGTATGTCAGGAGTTAAGCGTAAAATAACTCCTCACAGAGGAAATAATGACGATGTCTGGATGTCTCCGTGTGGCTTGGCCTCTGCTGGTGCCTCGGGTATGTTTACTGCTTTCACGTGCAAATGCAAATCCATTAATCAAGCAGGATGGCAGGATGGCTCTGTCTGGCTTCAGGCCCATTGGCGACTCTTGTCTGTTTGAAGGGCTAGTTAAAACAAGAGCCTGGTGAGGGGGGGGGGGGAGGGGGGGGTGGGTGGAGGGGATGCAAGGTAAAATTCCAGTGAATTGCAGGTGTGGCACGGATTTAAGGGATAGAATGAGGAGTGTCACCTGTTTTGCACAAATCTCGAACAGCAGTGGCGGATGCTCATAACACTCGAGTGAGTACCCGTAGGCAGAATACAAGCCATTGTGAGGGGTCTGTATCACTCATACTTTTATGAACAGACAGCTTCCTCTTTTTTAAAGCACTTTACGCACAGTAAAACACATTCGCAAGCCATTCTGGTATGTGTGCATGCATCGGCATGTGTGTATGTAACGAGTATCTCGGGCGCAAGTAGTCGCGACATTTAGCACACCCGTTATTTTCAATGTAGTATAGTATATCACGCACCATGGGTCACCAGGGGGGCGGAATGACACTGTATTCTTATTTATATTCGAGAGTACACTGCACATGCGTTGTCGTGCGGTGTAGTCTGTCCGTGTTGCGGTGGAGTGGCACAGGCGCGAATGACACTGTATTCTTATTTATATTCGAGAGCACACTGCACATGCGTTGTCGTGCGGTGTAGTCTGTCCGTGTTGCGGTGGAGTGGCACAGACGCGATAGTGGTGTATTGATTTAAACAACCTTCAAAGCAGGAAAAACTGAGCCAGCACACTGGAAGTGAAAGCTGTGACTTTCAGGCAGCACAGAATATTGTAGCAGGCACGTTAACCCACAGAGCTACACCGTGCGCTTCTTGGTGCCAGGTGGACCCTGCTGAGATGGAAGTCAGTTATGATTTGTAAATACAGAACAGACAGACATGGTGCAGCGCTCTTCACACCTGCAAGAGCGTTCCTCACACACTGATAACTAGAAACAAACAAGACAGTTCCACAGAATTGCTGCAAACAACATAGACAAACAAGTACGTATTTTGTGAGTAAGTTAAACAAGGGAAAGGAGCAATGGAAATGTGAGGAGATTCGAGGCTAAGGAAGTCCTAGACATAGGAGGGACTGTTAGGCTGCAAGTGAGGAAATGGGGGAAAACAAAAACAGATAAAGAAGGCACGGAAAACAATGTAACGAAGCTGAGCTAGGAGAAATGTGGAATGGGAATATCGAAGAGTGAGGAAGAGAGACAGAGCAACAGAGTAAGAAATAAATATATGAAAATAAAACAAGAGGGCAAAGAAGAAAGAATAAAACAAGCAATGTCCTGAGCAAATGGTGGGGGCCTGGAGCAGTGGAGTGGGAGAGGTGAGGGGGGAGTCACGGGGAGATTAAGGGAAGCGCAGGCGGGGGGGGACATGAGAGGTTTTAAAAGGCGCACATGAGAAGGGTTTCAAGAGGACAAGTGGAGGTAGTGGGAAATCAATGAGGGATTTACTGAATGGCTGCAAAAGAAGCAACAATGAGCGAGGCGAGGGGAGGACACTCAGGGAGAGAGAGGGGTGGCAGGGATGGGAACAGAGTGTGGGAGGAAACAGAGAGAGACAGGCAGAGATAGAAAATGGGAGGGATTGAGAGATGGATAGAAAAGGAGAGCGCAGGCAGAGAGAGACAGAGGAGGTAGGCCAAGGGAGTCTGCGAAAGAGAGAGGCAAAATGAAAAGGAATTAACAAGGGGGAGCGGCATGCATAATCCTGATCTAGGAAGAAGCCCAGGGGAGCTTTGAAGCTCTCGGAGAATGAAGTTCTGCAAATCAACATCTTGTTCATATGTTTTCACTGCCCCTTCTTGTCAACAGATTTTGATCCATCTAAATCCACAAAAACAACCTGAAAATTATTCCATTTGTTCCACTGAAGCTCTTTCGCAGACAGTGGTATCCTTCTCACACAATCATCTACCTATTTTGTATACCTGTCACAAATTTCCCCAGATCATTAAAATCTTGCAATGTCATAGTCAAACGGGCAATTCTAGCTGATGCCCTTAAAAACCCATCTGTAGTAAGTAACTTCACCAATGGCTTATGATCAGTTCTTACTTCAAACTCGTACGTAAGTTAACATCTCTCTTTCAATAACCTACTAACATTCCTCGGCAGGGGCAAGGCTACAAGATTCAAACTCAATCACACTCTCTCTTGCTTGTGCATACCTTTGTTCCTGGCATCTGTAGTTCTCACACAGTATGCTTTGGGGTCAAAACCTTGAATAGGAGCTGCATTGCAAATGTTACTTTTTATCTTTTTGAACACTACCATGCACTCCTGGCACCACACAAACACGTTTCTTCCCTTAAGTAAATGTGTCAACATGTTTTGTCTGTGAAATTTCTTATAAACATAGAATAGTACTCCGTTAACCCCAAGAAAAAGCTAATTCCTCTTTGTTCCTTGGAGCTGAAGCCCTCTCTGCCACCTCTAACAACTCTTTTGTAGGTGAAATATCATCCGAACTGATAACATGCCCCAAATATGTCACACATTCCATTGCAAATGTAAACTTTGAAACCTTTCGACTTCAAAACTGTCAACACAATCAGCAGCCTTTCTTCGTGTTCTTTCCATTATCAAGATATCATCTTGAAAATAAGGAACCCCCAGCAATGCCCCTTAGAATTTCCCCATTAGTCTTTGGGAAACTGAAGCAGCTGAGGCAAGTTCAAAAGGCATTCTCACAAATTGGAAACATCCAAAACGAGTAATGAACACTCTTGTTTTCCAGCTTGTTCCTTGTAAAGGAACCTGTTGATAAGCTGACAAAAGGTCAACGGTTGAAAACCATTTCATTCCTCTTGTTTTAGAAAGAAGTTTGTTAATGTTTGCTAAAGGACACTTAACCACTTGAATTCTCTTGCTCATGCCTCTCAAATCAATGCAGTCTTATTTTTGCATTGGAGCTTCTGGGAGAGATCCATTCTGTGGATTCTCTGCATCCAATCACCCCAGCGCTCTCCAGTCTTAATAACACTCTTTCCATTTCTTCCCTGACCACAACCTGCACATTCCTAACTTTGTAAATAACACAATTTATGTTTAATCTCCTTCAAAATCCTTGTTTTTCTCTAAGGAACTTCAGGAAACTCTTCACAAATAGTTTTTCCAACATTATTGTAATCCTCCATCAACAACACCTGTTATTTACTATTCAAGTTCAAAATGATGCCCAAACGACGTTGATTAATCCATTCCAACATACATGGCCCATCACTCTGAAACATACAATTTTACTTCCGTGTCTCCGTTTAAATTTGAAAGACACTTCTCTAAAGCCCACCATCGGTGTGGGCTCCCTTGTAAAATGTTCAGGATGATTATCAGAAACTTTAAACTCACTTCCAATTGCACTCTAAAACTTCTCTTCCCAAATGTTTTTTATTGATAATAGTATATGGTGTCCCTGAATCCACAACCAAATTGTCCTGGATACTGACCACATTTTCACATATATGTTTACTCCCAGAATTAGCAGATATATCCTGAACTGCATCACTTGCCATCAAAACAGATTCATGGGAACCAGATGTTTCTTAACCTGTTGTAGACTCCGTTTGTAAATTAGGCACACAATAAACTTTCAAACCTTTATCTTTCTTTCTGCAAGCTCTATCAAAATGCCCTAGCACACCACATGGGGGACACTCCTGCTCCATTGCTCAACATTTTTCACTGTTCGCCAAATGCTCATGGCTTCCACATCTAAAACAACTCATACTATTTTATTGTACCTGTCTAGTTGCAGGTTTTACTTTGAACTCTGAGGTTCTTAAATTTTTCCCTTCAAAACACTTCCCAAATTTGTTATTCTTTTTATCGTTCACAGCACAAATTTCACCACTTTCCTTGGTTCCCTCAAACTCCACCTCGGCACATCTGTTTGCCTCACAACAGCCAACATGTCCTTTAAAGTTGCAACCCCCACTCACCCAAACATTTTCTTGAACTCTTTTAATGTAAGTATGCCTTATGATTTGGTCACAAATTCATTCTTCCTTCAGTACTCGAAATCTAAATGGTATTGGCAACTTCTTCAACACTGACCCATACTCCTCAATAGTCTCTCTCTGTTCCTGTTTCTGGTGATAACCTTTGTATCAGTCAATTGCAATACAAATTGTTGGTGAATAATAAGTCTCCAAGGGGCATATTCTCAAGAACGTGTGATAACCATTGCTAATTTAGCTCAACGCAACTTTGCATATCGCAGTCTACCCCGAGAAAATAACACCGTCTTAACGTCCAATTCCCAACCCGGTAGCACCATGCAATAGTAGCA